>NC_074667.1:63303822-63344245 GCF_029448725.1 Salvelinus fontinalis
TCTCTCTCTCTCTCCCCCCCCTCCCTCCCTCCTACTCTCCTGTCACTGTGGTAGCTGGTGCTATGCTTATTGATGGTGCTACCAGAATGGATCTTGGCTGCTGTTTTGAAGGGATGATGAGTGAGGAATTGCCACGTTCCATGTAAGACAATATACTGTCAGAAATGATCAGATATATTTCACAGGTACATGATTGTCATGCCAGAGGGGGTCCTGTGTAAGATAATATACTGTCACTGACGTTTTTCACCAAAGGTTACCCAGACGTTGTTATCGGAAACGATTCCAAAGTTGCCAAGACATTACCAAAAAATATTTCCCAGGTGTGTGCAGGCCAGGCCTACAGTCTATGTATGGCTTAAAGCCATAGGTGATGAGAGGGCAACAAGACAGGCCAAGAGCTTGATATTTATTTCAGCTCCCATTCTGTAACCTACAGATCAACTCTGCAGGTATGCTGGTCTGGATAGTACAGAATAAAGAACTCACCCACTTCGGATGTGGTTGAACATCTCAAACTAAAGCAACGTGGGTTTATTATCTTCAGCTAACAACCTGGAATGAGGGGCTGGCTAGCCTGGAAGCTGCAGGAGGGGCTAAAACGTTACGGCCACCCCTCCCTCTCTCTCGCTCTCTCTATATATCTTCACCATGGAAAGTCTCTCTCTCTCTTTCTCTCTCTCTCGCTCTCTCTCCTCACACACACAATCAAACTTGTCAAGTTGGCATCTCTGTCTTGCAGAGTGAGAATACATTCACAACTAGGGTCCAATTACTTAATAGCAGCTATCATCAGGTCTCCATCAGCTACCTCCCCCAGTCCCTTCCCTGGACTCCTCTCCCGGTGGGCCCAATGATTAGCTAAGAGTTAATAAGCAGGAGAGTCTTTAGCTGAAGTCACGACCTTGTACTGACAGACCAACATTTTCCAGGCCCTCACTGTTGTCCTATATGGGTGTTTTGGGGTAGGCCATTAACATGCCTGATGTTAAATCTGTGTCACGCTCTGTTGCTCTTTCATTCTGTCTCTCTCTGTGTATATCTGTCGCTCTTTCTCTCTCACACACAGTCTCGCTCTCCCCCTCTCTCTCCCTCTCTCCCCATCCTCTCTCTCTCTGCCTCAATCTGTCTGTCTCTCCCTCTCACCACGTCCGTCCCTGACACTCGTCTGTCTGTGTTAGCAGATAGCTGTAGAGGAAGGGGTGATAGCAGTGGTCCGGAATAGCGTTCTGAGGTCCGGGGAGTTTTTTCCAGAGCCAGGTGCCGTGATTAGAGCCAAGGGGAGGAGGACACTTCATAGACGGATATCTCATTAAGCCCTTGCTTAAGGGACGCACAGTGACGCCACCGGTGGCACAGCAGTTGGTCTAAGCCGAGAAGGATTAATGACGTCATACTGTATGTTCTGTAATGAAGATATCCTACATGTCCGGAAGACACTTCCCTCTGGGCACACACTGGTTGAATCAACGCTGTTTCCACGTCATTTCAATGAAATGATGTTGAACCAACGTGGAATAGACGTTGTGATGTTAGTTATGAAATTTATGAAAGACTCGTCCATAGCACCCAATTCAGAGGAGGCATAGAACACTTGACAAACAACATACAAAAGCATACAATAGATAAAAGCCTCCCTGTGGCTGACCTTAGAACTTCAAACAGCCATTTAGAGGCGTTTCCATTTTCAAATCCTTCGATCCAAACTTTCCAAACTGGGTTACCTCAGAATACATTTAATAACCGACAACACAAAGTGACACATTTCATAACCCACACGGCTGACTCTGGCTTCAGTCAGTGTTGTTATGGTTTACGTACTATAGGTCTACTGCTTCAAACTAACACATTGCATCCCCCCTAGAAGTGGTGAACCAGTTCTCAAAGTACTACCAAAGTGTGTGTGTGTGTGTGTGTGTGTGTGTGTGTGTGTGTGTGTGTGTGTGTGTGTGTGTGTGTGTGTGTGTGTGTGTGTGTGTGTGTGTGTGTGTGTGTGTGTGTGTGTGTGCGTGCGTGCGTGGTGCGTGCGTGCGTGCGTGCGTGCGTGCGTGTGTGTGGTTTGTGTTTGTGTGCCTGCGTGCGTGTGCGTGTGTGTGCGGTTTGTGTGCCTGCGTGCGTGTGCGAGAGCTTGTGGTGTGTGTGCATGTGTGGTGTGTGTGTGTGTTATGCAAAGTGTAGGAGTTTAGACGGTCAGTCAGTTATCATTGTAGTACCAAAGTGTGTGTGCGTGTGTTTGTGTGGCTGCGTCCGTGTACGAGCGAGTGTGGTGTGTGTGGGGTGTGTGTGTGTGTGTGTGTGTGTGTGTGTGTGTGTGTGTGTGTGTGTGTGTGTGTGTGTGTGTGTGTGTGTGGTGTGTGTGTGTGTGTGTGTGTGTGCGTGCGTGCGTGCGTGCGTGTTATGTAAGGTGTAGGAGTATAGACGGTCAGTCGTGACTCACTCAGACCCACCAACCAACCTGTCATATGAGTCACTATAGACTCAGGTCTCTAACACTGTTCAACACCAGCTATGTGACATTTCCAGACCCCCGCTTGCTATTTCAAACGGTACACATTAAATAAATACATGAAATAAAGATATTAATAAAGACATTAATGAAGCCACAAAAATATCAAAAGTGTTATTTGCACTTGACTTTGCACCTGCTGTGATCAAACTCTCGCCAACGGGAGGAAAAATCAGGAACAATCGTTGACGTCTGACTTAATTAATAGTTTCAAGGTAGTGTAGGCACATCCAGGGACTTGCAGGGGCTCAGTTATTAATAACCTCCCGTGAAGAGGAAGAAAGCAACATTTGATTAGAAATGTTTCCATGTCAAGGGAAATAATAATGTATGTAATTAACTGTATGAGCAATCATATTATATTTATCGTCTTCACGTGTTCCGGTCATGACTAATGATGATTCATGTGTTAAAAGGTTGTGGGATTTAAACACCCAAAGTGTAATGGGGTGGTGAATAGAACTAACCAGAGAGCTGGGCCAACTTTTAGAATGGACGCCATGTTAGCGCCTTTAAGCATTCTATTTATCCATTCATGACGAGAGTTTGGACTCTTGTACATAGCATTGTTTAACATTTAGAAAATTCAGTGGACTGCTATTGGTCAATATTGCCCATGCGGAGCTAACATGGCTGCCATGGAATGTAGTGTCATGGAAATCCACCATAATGCAGAAACCTCAATGTCTTAACTCTCTATATACACTACTTGACCAAAAGTATGTGGACACCTGCCTGTCAAACATCTCATTCCAAAATCATGGGCATTAATATGGAGTTGGTCCCCCTTTGCTGCTGTAACAGCCTCCACTCTTCTGGGAAGGCTTTCCACTAGATGTTGGAACATTGCTGCGGGGACTTGCTCCCATTCAGCCACAAGAGCATTAGTGAGGTCAGGCACTGATATTGGGCGATTAGGCATGGCTTGCAGTCGGCGCTCCAATTCATCCCAAAGGTGTTCGATGGGGTTGAGGTCAGGGCTCTGTGCAGACCAGTCAAGTTCTTCCACACTGATCTCGACAAACCATTTCTATATGGACCTCGTTATGTGCAAGGGGGCATTGTTATGCTGAAACAGGAAAGGGCCATCTCTTCTCGGGGTGGCAGGTAGCCTAGTGGTTAGAGCGTTGGACTTGTAACCTAAAGGTTGCAAGATTGAATCCCCGAGCTGACAAGGTAATAATCTGTCGTTCTGCCCCTGAACAAGGCAGTTAACCCACTGTTCCTAGGCCATCATTGAAAATAAGAATTTGTTCTTAACTGACTTGCCTAGTTAAATAAAGGTAAAAAAATTAAATAAATGTAATTGTTGCCACAACATTGGAAGCACAGAATCATCTAGAACGTTATGGGATTTAAACACAACACTCACAACGCTCACTACACCATGCGCAACGCCAAGCGTCGGCTGGAGTGGTGTAAAGCTCGCCGCCATTGTTGTAGCATTAACATTTCCCTTCACTGGAACTAAGGGGCCTAGCCTGAACCACAGCCCCAGACCATTAATCCTCCTTCCCTATGCATTGGAGCAGGTAGTGTTCTCCTGGCATCCGCCAAACCCAGATTCGTCCGTCGGACTATCAGATGGTGAAGCGTGATTCATCACACCAGAGAATGTGTTTCCACTGATTCAAAGTCCAATGGCGGTGAGCTTTACACCACTCCAGCCGACGCTTGGCATTGCGCATGGTGATCTTAGGCTATGTGCGGCTGCTCGGCCATGGAAACCCATTTCATGAAGCTCCCTATGAACATATTTTATGCTGATGTTGCTTCCAGAGGCAGTTTGGAAGTTTGTTGCTTCCAGAGGCAGTTTGGAACTCGGTAGTGAGTGTTGCAACCAAGGACAGACGATCAGCACTCGGCGGTCCCGTTCTGTGAGCTTGTGTGGCCTACCACTTCGCAGCTGAGCCGTTGTTGCTCCTAGACGTTCCTATAACAGCACTTACAGTTGACCGTAGCAGCTCTAGCAGGGTAGAAATTTGACAAAAGGACTTGTTGGAAAGGTGGTGGTGCCACGTTGAAAGTCACTGAGCTCTTCAGTAAGGCCATTCTAATGCCAATGTTTGTCTATGGAGATTGCATGGCCGTGTGCTCGATTTTATACAATTGTCAGCAACGGGTGTGGCTAAAATAGCTGAATCCACTCATTTGTATATAGAGTGTACATGGCTCTGGGTCTAACGGTATGTCACATCTGGACCCACCTAGATAGACTGAAAAATCACAAATGCAACTGTTCCACATTGAAATGACTTCAGTTTAAGGTTTCTGTGAAAACAAAATCCATGTGTGGGCCATTAATTAAATTGCTAATATGGTGTGGAGCAGGGGAGGAGAGTTTGGCATGGCCCTCCAAGTCTCTGATTACATGGAAAGATAATACGGCTAGGGCCTGGCCGGTGCCAGTGACAGGCTGACCAGCCAGAGTCGGATTTCCGGAGCTGGGCCGGAGTCTTTTTTCCCGACCCTCAGTATCCATTGGACAGAGTGAACGTTTCTGTTGCTTGTCCCATTTCCTTACCATCCTTCATCCCAACTCCTTTGGGAGAAATCCCATGTTGGTTCCCATTTGTGTTGAACCAGGTGTCAAAAAGGGACTGAAGCCAGAGAGGGGGGAGACTGAGAGGACATGGGATGATGATTCTCTCTCTCTCTCTCTCTCTCTCTCTCTCTCTCTCTCCTCTCTCTCTCTCTCTCTCTCTCTCTCTCTCTCTCCTCTCTCTCTCTCTCGCTCTCCTCTCTCTCTCCTCCTCTCTCTCTCTCTCTCAATTCAATTTCAATTAAATTTAATGGGCTTTATTAGCATGGGAAACATATGTTTACATTGCCAAAGCAAGTGAAATCGATAATAAACAAATGTGAACTCTCTCTCTCTCACCCTCTCTCTCTCTCACGATATACTGTAGCAGCTTTATCTTTAGCAGCTAGTTTCTCCCATGTGATCCTAATTGTTCTAATTCTACCCCTGTGGTTTCCTCTGTGTGAGAATACAGACTACAACATAACTGGTTCACGTAGACCTCCATGCAAGGCCTCCTCTTCTCATGAACTCATCTAATGCTCCATGAATATGCTGTAACATTCACTGAAAGCCATGAGCTTTTGATTCTACGTGGATTTAACATCTGCTTGCAATAAGAAACATAAAGGTATCATAAATCAAATTAAAAATAGATTTTTATATTTTGTGAGACTTCTAAGATGTCATGTCAAAGCAGCCAAGCCAAACTAATTGTACTGTATTTCTTCTTGATAGTAAGAGTTATTTTTTGAAAAATGAATCAGCAGTAGAATAAGAGTCCCCCGAGTCCCGAAATGAGCGGATTACAGAATATTAGTATTGCCATGCTAAGCCCTCCTTATTTATTTAACATAATGCACAGTAGGTGTTGGCTGTTAGACACCTTGGCACAAGACGAATGGTGACCTGTTTTCAACTGTCAACAAGTCCCACAAAACGTCACCGGGACCTTGATCCTCACTCAACCCCCATTGGCTGAGCACCACCCACACGTACCTCATTGGCCGAGACGGGTCTTGTGACACTCCGGGGAGAGTTCCATGGCGAATAGCACACATTGTTCATTTATGATGCGGTGGTGGGTATCATATCTAAAATAACCAAAATGGTGAGGTGTAACATTTTCTATTACCCCCCCTCTTCTAACACACCTGCTGGCCAATCTGATCAGGGGCACAGTGGAGGGGACAGGGGTGTGAGGGGGGAGGATTCGGGGGGTGTTGGTGTGACAGATAATTTATACACATCCCATCTGGTGTTATACTCAGACAGGCCAGACTTGGGTTCAAATACTATTCGAAACCATTTCAAATACTTCAGCTGTGCTCGAATGAGCTTGCCTGCCACAATGGACCCAATAGAAGAAAAAGTACAAAAGTGAAGGAAAGTGGAAACCCAGCCTCCAGGCAAGCTACAGCAAACATTGACCGTATTTGAACCCAGGTCTGGGACAGGCTGTCTACATTATTCAGGCCCCAACCGATCTCCTTGTAGTGTGTCGTTGGTGTAGCTCAATACGTCACAAATCACTGTCACTGGTGTCGTTGGTGTCAGGTAAAAACACGCAGTTAGTGAAGAGCTTAGGTATGCATCAGCACCTCCCTGGGAGACATAGGTCTGGGTAGATGGGATACATGTAGGCTACAGGGACTACTTTCAAACATTAAGCACCTGGACCCACCGCCAAGACACTTACTCACCTACGATCCAAAATACAAAACACAAACTGACATGGCACCTCCCCTGTCCAATGAACACAATGATTATCAACTTCATTCCATGGTTACCAATGTGATTACAAGATCACCAAGTTGTCAAACACACCTACTGCATGTGGTTCTTCAGAGAGACACACAGCACATACATGCCCTTCCCCTCCTCCCCTATCTCATGCCATTGTCCTCCCCCTCTCATTCTGTCTCCATTGACACTGAGCGACGGGCATATTGGTCTGCTGACAGGGCGATGGTCGTGTCATACAGGGCTCTCTGATTTCACTAGTTTTCAAAGGTTAGGCCATAGGAATGCTCTACACACTCCTCCGTTTTACCCCTCCCTTCCTCCCTCCCTTCCACCCACTTTACCCCTCCCTCCCCTCCTCCCTCCCTTCCACCCACTTTCCCCTCGTGATCAGGCTCCACATGTGAATTTTCAATATCGCTTACACACCACCAGGTGTTTTGTGGGTCTCTCTCTCTCTCTCTCCGAAGCTGTGCCAGAGTCGGTTTTCCCAACCCTCAGTGTCCATTGGACAGCCAGAATGTTGTTGTTGCCACCTGGCTCTCCCCATTTCATTCCCATCCTTCATACCAAGTCCTTTGGGAGAAATCCCATGTTGGTTCCCATTTGTGGGACTGAAGCCAGAGAAGGGTAGACTGAGAGAACATGGAATGATGATACTCTCTCTCTCTCTCTCTCTCTCTCTCTCTCTCTCTCTCTCTCTCTCTCTCTCTCTCTCTCTCTCTCTCTCTCTCTCTCTCTCTCTCTCCTCTCTCTCTCTCTCTCTCTCTCTCTCTCTCTCTCTCTCTCTCTCTCTTCTCTCTCTCTCTCTCTCTCTCTCTCTCTCTCTCTCTCTCTCTCTCTCTCTCTCATAACCCTAATGTCATCTATAACCCTAATGTTACCCCAATGTCATCTATAACCCTAATGTTATCTGTTACCATAATGTTACCATAATGTCACCTATAACCCTAACACGGAACCCAAACAGCCCCCCCTACACCAAACGCGATCACGACACACAGGTTAAAATATCAAAACAAACTCTGAACCAATTGCATTCATTTGGGGACAGGTCGAAAAGCATTAAACATTTCTGGCAGTTTAGCTAGTTAGCTTGCACTTGCTAGCTAATTTGTCCTATTTAGCTTGCTTTGTGTTGCTAGCTAATTTGTCCTGGGATATAAACATTGAGTTGTTATTTTACCTGAAATGCACAAGGTCCTCTACTCCGATAATTAATCCACACATAAAACGGCCAACCGAATCGTTTCTAGTCATCTCTCCTCCTTCCAGACTCCTCTTTGAACTTATATGGTGATTGGCATCTAAACTTTCATAGTATTACTACGACGACCGGCAACACAGTACGTCTTTCAATCACCCACATGGTTATAACCAACGAGGAGATGGCACGTGGGTACCTGCTTCTATATACCAATGAGGAGATGGGAGAGGCAGGATTTGCCTAACCCTAATGATACCTATAACCCTAATGTTACCCTAATGTTACCGATAAACCTAATGTTACCTATAACCCTAATGTTACCCTAATGTTACCCTAATGTTAGCGATAAACCTAATGTTACCCTAATGATACCTATAACCCTAATGTTACCTATAACCCTAATGTTACCCTAATGATACCTATAACCCTAATGTTACCGATAAACCTAATGTTACCTATAACCCTAATGTTACCGATAAACCTAATGTTACCTATAACCCTAATGTTACCCTAATGTTACCGATAAACCTAATGTTACCTATAACCCTAATGTTACCCTAATGTTACCGATAAACCTAATGTTACCTATAACCCTAATGTTAACGTTCATCTGTAACGTTCAGTTCAGGTTAGGACTGTAACGTTCATCTTCAGGGTAGAACTGTAACGTTCATCTTCAGGATAGAACTGTAACGTTCATCTTCAGGATAGAACTGTAACGTTCATCATCAGGGTAGAACTGCAACGTTCATCTTCAGGGTAGAACTGTAACGTTCATCTTCAGGATAGAACTGAATCTTCAGGGTAGAACTGTAACGTTCATCTTCAGGGTAGAACTGAATCTTCAGGGGAGAACTGTAACGTTCATCTTCAGGGTAGAACTGTAACGTTCATCTTCAGGGTAGAACTGTAACGTTCATCTTCAGGGTAGAACTGTAACGTTCATCTTCAGGGTAGAACTGTAACGTTCATCTTCAGGGTAGAACTGTAACGTTCATCTTCAGGATAGAACTGTAACGTTCATCTTCAGGATAGAACTGTAACGTTCATCTTCAGGATAGAACTGTAACGTTCATCATCAGGGTAGAACTGAAACGTTCATCTTCAGGGTAGAACTGCAACGTTCATCTTCAGGGTAGAACTGTAACGTTCATCATCAGGGTAGAACTGAAACGTTCATCATCAGGGTAGAACTGAAACGTTCATCTTCAGGGTAGAACTGCAACGTTCATCTTCAGGGTAGAACTGTAACGTTCATCTTCAGGATAAACTGAATCTTCAGGGTAGAACTGTAACGTTCATCTTCAGGGTAGAACTGAATCTTCAGGGGAGAACTGTAATGTTCATCTTCAGGGTAGAACTGCAACGTTCATCTTCAGGATAGAACTGTAACGTTCATCTTCAGGATAGAACTGTAACGTTCATCTTCAGGGTAGAACTGTAACGTTCATCTTCAGGGTAGAACTGTAACGTTCATCTTCAGGGTAGAACTGTAACGTTCATCTTCAGGGTAGAACTGTAACGTTCATCTTCAGGATAGAACTGTAACGTTCATCTTCAGGATAGAACTGTAACGTTCATCTTCAGGATAGAACTGTAACGTTCATCATCAGGATAGAACTGTAACGTTCATCTTCAGGGTAGAACTGTAATGTTCATCTTCAGGGTAGAACTGTAACGTTCATCTTCAGGATAGAACTGTAACGTTCATCTTCAGGATAGAACTGTAACGTTCATCTTCAGGGTAGAACTGTAACGTTCATCTTCAGGGTAGAACTGTAACGTTCATCTTCAGGATAGAACTGTAACGTTCATCTTCAGGATAGAACTGCAACGTTCATCTTCAGGATAGAACTGTAACGTTCATTATTAGGATGGAACTGCAACGTTCATCTTCAGGGTAGAACTGTAACGTTCATCTTCAAGGTAGAACTGTAATGTTCATCTTCAGGGTAGAACTGTGACGTTCATCTTCAGGGTAGAACTGTAACGTTCATCTTCAGGATAGAACTGAATCTTCAGGGTAGAACTGTAACGTTCATCTTCAGGGTAGAACTGAATCTTCAGGGGAGAACTGTAATGTTCATCTTCAGGGTAGAACTGCAACGTTCATCTTCAGGATAGAACTGTAACGTTCATCTTCAGGATAGAACTGTAACGTTCATCTTCAGGGTAGAACTGTAACGTTCATCTTCAGGGTAGAACTGTAACGTTCATCTTCAGGGTAGAACTGTAACGTTCATCTTCAGGGTAGAACTGTAACGTTCATCTTCAGGATAGAACTGTAACGTTCATCTTCAGGATAGAACTGTAACGTTCATCTTCAGGATAGAACTGTAACGTTCATCTTCAGGATAGAACTGTAACGTTCATCTTCAGGATAGAACTGCAACGTTCATCTTCAGGGTAGAACTGAAACGTTCATCTTCAGGGTAGAACTGTAACGTTCATCTTCAGGATAGAACTGTAACGTTTATCTTCAGGATAGAACTGTAACGTTCATCTTCAGGATAGAACTGTAACGTTCATCTTCAGGATAGAACTGCAACGTTCATCTTCAGGATAGAACTGTAACGTTCATTATTAGGATGGAACTGCAACGTTCATCTTCAGGGTAGAACTGTAACGTTCATCTTCAAGGTAGAACTGTAATGTTCATCTTCAGGGTAGAACTGTGACGTTCATCATCAGGGTAGAACTGTAACTTGAATCTTCAGGGTAGAACTGTAACGTTCATTATTAGGGTAGAACTGCAACGTTCATCTTCAGGGTAGAACTGTAACGTTCATCTTCAAGGTAGAACTGTAATGTTCATCTTCAGGGTAGAACTGTGACGTTCATCATCAGGGTAGAACTGTAACTTGAATCTTCAGGGTAGAACTGTAACGTTCATTATTAGGGTAGAACTGCAACGTTCATCTTCAGGATAGAACTGTAACGTTCATCTTCAAGGTAGAACTGTAATGTTCATCTTCAGGGTAGAACTGTAACGTTCATCATCAGGGTAGAACTGTAACTCGAATCTTCAGGGTAGAACTGTAACGTTCATCTTCAGGATAGAACTGTAACTTGAATCTTCAGGGTAGAACTGTAACATTCATCTTCAGGGTAGAACTGAATCCTCCGCTGTAGAACTGTAACGTTCATTATTAGGGTAGAACTGTAATGTTCATCTTCAGGGTAGAACTGCACCGTTCATCTTCAGGATAGAACTGTAACGTTCATCTTCAGGATAGAACTGTAACGTTCATCTTCAGGGTAGAACTGTAACGTTCATCTTCAGGGTAGAACTGTAACGTTCATCTTCAGGGTAGAACTGTAACGTTCGTCTTCAGGATAGAACTGAAACGTTCATCTTCAGGATAGAA
This sequence comes from Salvelinus fontinalis, assembly GCF_029448725.1. Classification (NCBI taxonomy): domain Eukaryota; kingdom Metazoa; phylum Chordata; class Actinopteri; order Salmoniformes; family Salmonidae; genus Salvelinus; species Salvelinus fontinalis. The sequence continues at coordinate 63,315,168 of NC_074667.1, forward strand.
CTGTAACGTTCATCTTCAGGGTAGAACTGTAACGTTCATCTTCAGGGTAGAACTGTAACTTTCATCTTCAGGGTAGAACTGTAACGTTCATCTTCAGGGTAGGACTGAATCGTTCATCTTCAGGGTAGAACTGAATCTTCAGGGTAGAACTGTAACGTTCATTATTTGGGTAGAACTGTAATGTTCATCTTCAGGGTAGAACTGTAACGTTCATTATTAGGGTAGAACTGTAATGTTCATCTTCAGGGTAGAACTGTGACGTTCATCTTCAGGGTAGAACTGTAACGTTCATCTTCAGGGTAGAACTGTAACGTTCATCTTCAGGGTAGAACTGTAACGTTCGTCTTCAGGATAGAACTGAAACGTTCATCTTCAGGATAGAACTGTAACGTTCATCTTCAGGGTAGAACTGTAACGTTCATCTTCAGGATAGAACTGTAACGTTCATCATCAGGATAGAACTGTAACGTTCATCTTCAGGGTAGAACTGTAACGTTCATCATCAGGGTAGAACTGTAACGTTCATTATTAGGGTAGAACTGTAACGTTCATCTTCAGGATAGAACTGTAACGTTCATCTTCAGGATAGAACTGTAACGTTCATCTTCAGGATAGAACTGTAACGTTCATCTTCAGGGTAGAACTGTAACGTTCATCTTCAGGATAGAACTGCAACGTTCATCTTCAGGATAGAACTGTAACGTTCATTATTAGGATGGAACTGCAACGTTCATCTTCAGGGTAGAACTGTAACGTTCATCTTCAAGGTAGAACTGTAATGTTCATCTTCAGGGTAGAACTGTGACGTTCATCATCAGGGTAGAACTGTAACTTGAATCTTCAGGGTAGAACTGTAACGTTCATTATTAGGGTAGAACTGCAACGTTCATCTTCAGGGTAGAACTGTAACGTTCATCTTCAAGGTAGAACTGTAATGTTCATCTTCAGGGTAGAACTGTGACGTTCATCATCAGGGTAGAACTGTAACTTGAATCTTCAGGGTAGAACTGTAACGTTCATTATTAGGGTAGAACTGCAACGTTCATCTTCAGGATAGAACTGTAACGTTCATCTTCAAGGTAGAACTGTAATGTTCATCTTCAGGGTAGAACTGTAACGTTCATCATCAGGGTAGAACTGTAACTCGAATCTTCAGGGTAGAACTGTAACGTTCATCTTCAGGATAGAACTGTAACTTGAATCTTCAGGGTAGAACTGTAACATTCATCTTCAGGGTAGAACTGAATCCTCCGCTGTAGAACTGTAACGTTCATTATTAGGGCAGAACTGTAATGTTCATCTTCAGGGTAGAACTGCACCGTTCATCTTCAGGATAGAACTGTAACGTTCATCTTCAGGATAGAACTGTAACGTTCATCTTCAGGATAGAACTGTAACGTTCATCTTCAGGGTAGAACTGTAACGTTCATCTTCAGGGTAGAACTGTAACGTTCATCTTCAGGGTAGAACTGTAACGTTCATCTTCAGGGTAGAACTGTAACGTTCGTCTTCAGGATAGAACTGAAACGTTCATCTTCAGGATAGAACTGTAACGTTCATCTTCAGGGTAGAACTGTAACGTTCATCTTCAGGGTAGAACTGTAACTTTCATCTTCAGGGTAGAACTGTAACGTTCATCTTCAGGGTAGGACTGAATCGTTCATCTTCAGGGTAGAACTGAATCTTCAGGGTAGAACTGTAACGTTCATTATTTGGGTAGAACTGTAATGTTCATCTTCAGGGTAGAACTGTAACGTTCCTTATTAGGGTAGAACTGTAATGTTCATCTTCAGGGTAGAACTGTGACGTTCATCTTCAGGGTAGAACTGTAACGTTCATCTTCAGGGTAGAACTGTAACGTTCATCTTCAGGGTAGAACTGTAACGTTCGTCTTCAGGATAGAACTGAAACGTTCATCTTCAGGATAGAACTGTAACGTTCATCTTCAGGGTAGAACTGTAACGTTCATCTTCAGGATAGAACTGTAACGTTCATCATCAGGATAGAACTGTAACGTTCATCTTCAGGGTAGAACTGTAACGTTCATCATCAGGGTAGAACTGTAACGTTCATTATTAGGGTAGAACTGTAACGTTCATCTTCAGGATAGAACTGTAACGTTCATCTTCAGGATAGAACTGTAACGTTCATCATCAGGGTAGAACTGTAACGTTCATCTTCAGGGTAGAACTGTAACGTTCATCTTCAGGGTAGAACTGTAACGTTCATCTTCAGGATAGAACTGTGACGTTCATCTTCAGGATAGAACTGTAACGTTCATCATCAGGATAGAACTGTAACGTTCATCTTCAGGATAGAACTGTAACGTTCATCTTCAGGGTAGAACTGTAACGTTCATCTTCAGGGTAGAACTGTAACGTTCATCTTCAGGGTAGAACTGTAACGTTCATCTTCAGGATAGAACTGTAACGTTCATCTTCAGGATAGAACTGTAACGTTCATCTTCAGGATAGAACTGTAACTTGAATATTCAAGGTCTAACTGCAAACCTTTCAGCACTTTGGGTTCTACACTTACATCTGAACTGTTGTTATAGCCGTTAACCTTGTAGTTTGACCATCACACGTTGCCCTGTTAGCTTCTGGTCAAATACCAGTATTGTATCAGCCTTCATCTTTCCTCCAAACATAACGTGGCATGTATTAAAAGAGAAGAAAGTAATGTAATTGAACTGAGACATGATGAAATATGAAGGAACCCCACCACATGTCAAAACACATAACACCATCACTGAAAATCATCCTAGATCTTAACAACACTGCTTCATAGAGTTATGAGGTTGCTTGACATCATATTTGAGTTTCCTTGTCATCATATTTATAGTTTAAACATTCAATAAAGCTATATCTGATCCACAGGACGTTTTATCTACTATATCAAGGCACGAGGGTAGCTTATAGAAGCCATACTTGCTCACACACACACACACACACACACACACACATTTACATTTTAGTCATTTACCAGACGCTCTTATCCAGAGCGACTTACAGTAGAGTGCATACATTTTTATTACATTTTTTTTTTTACATTTCATTACATTTTACATACTGAGACAAGGATATCCCTACCGGCCAAACCCTCCCTAACCCGAACGACGCTATGCCAATTGTGCGTCGCCCCACAGACCTCCCGGTTGCGGCCGGCTGCGACAGAGCCTGGGCGCGAACCCAGCCCAGCCTGGGCGCGAACCCAGAGACTCTGGTGGCGCAGCTAGCACTGCGATGCAGTGCCCTAGACCACTGCGCCACCCGGGAGGCCTGACAGGCTAATATCAAATAATGACGATAATGACATTAAGTCCATCTTGAATCTAGAGAGGTAAATCTAGAATCTAGAGACGTACATCTCAAATCTAGAGACATAACGTAAACTCACGTAAACTCGTACATCGCCTTGGTCCGTACAATTGCCCTTATTTTAGCGCCCCAAAAACGTAATACTTCCAGATCAACTGTAATGTCAATACCATTGTAAAGCACAATTTCTCCTCTTTCCAACACAATCAATTACATGACCTAAACGCTGCCCGTTTCTTCATAATTCAAGCAGGCAATGAGCCCCGTCGGGTCTTTTTAAAAATGGCGGGTGGGGAAGCGAAACTAATGCGTGATAGTGAGAAGGAGAGATGTTGTGTGGGAAAATTGCTTTATTACACTCGATCTGTCCAACTTATCACCTTATCGCCTCTAAAATGTAAATAAAACACTATAAAGAGTTTATATAATGTGCCATTACATACCTATTTGAAGGTTTGTGTCGAATTTGAATCGGGCTTTTAGAGCGGTGCTAAAGTGATCTTAGAAGTAAACAGCGGCTTTGAGAATGATGATCGCATGCAATGATGACGCAAAAAATGACTCGGTATCCCCCCCTTACCCCGTCACTGTCAATTTCTTGTTTTTAAACGATGAGAGAAGTGCTACACCTGGTGGAGAGAGATTGTAAGACAGAAATAATTGCTTTATGCGTTCTGTACGTTACGACATGACACGTCATGATGTAACGGAGGGTCTGTTTTTTCAACTTTTCTCCAATACTATGGAGCCATTACCATGTCGATCAACGCTTGAATAGAAACCTAGTTCACACCCCCAATTTTGAAGTCAACACAGTTGCTACAGTCCCATTAGTTTTCTTTGTAGCCTCGTTTGAATGTTGCGGTTGCGCACATTTGTACGGAATGGGGTGAGTTTACGTTACATCTAGAATCTAGAGAAGTAAATCTAGACATCTATTGACGTCAGGAATATGAGTCATGTTTCACTTGTCTGTAATTTATCTGGTGGATTACTAATAATTAACCAGCTCATTAACACGCCATCTTTAGCTCCCCATCGAGTCTAAACATCCACGCACCCTCCTCAGTAATCTTCTACACGGCCAAGAAGTCTGAACCCAGTGTCGCTGCCAGCAGGGGTTGCTATAGATAGCAGGACACCTGTGGAAATGATGAGGGCACCACACCACGGCTCTGACCGTGAAACAATTGAATCCTTAATTCTGTAATCTTCAAAACACTCACTCTTTTGTTACGTAATCTACTAACAGCACAACTTTGGAACACTAAAACACTGTAACGTTGACTCAAAAGTGATGTTGTGTCTGCATTGTCAAGTGTGAGATATCCAGTTTCATCCGCCTCCCCATTACCTTCTCTAACGCGGCTGTTTTTGAAAATAGAATGTGGTATTAACAGGGGGTTAGCACTAGACAATAACACACATTCATTAGAAGTAATAGCGTGTGCCAGATGAGCGCGGGGCCAGGCTATATTCTGCTCTGGGCTCTCACACTGTTAGAAACACTACCCCCACCAATGGAAGCTCTCAGGGGGTAGGTCCATCTAAAGGAGGTAGCCTAAACACGGTAAGGACATCTAAGATGATGTAACTGAATTAGAATGGGCTGCTATTAATATTCGTATGTAGAGGGGGACTGCATTTACATAAACATGATATGATATTTTGCACATTATTTTCACCAGCTTCCTGAAGTCAGCTATGGCTGTTTGTTCCAGCTATAGACCTACATGTACTCTATACAGTCCAAACTATTGCCACAAATGGGAATTTGACCCATTTGAGCAGACCAATCAAATAAGTGTAGAAGAAAGAAGTGTGTAGGACTTGTGTCTGCAACCCACTTCCAGTCCTGCAGTTCACATTCCTCAATGAACAACTGGTTGACGTATTAGCCTGCTAGCATTAGCCTGCTGCCATTGTGAAACGTGTGAGGGTTTATATTTGATTTCCTGTGTTCTGTTCCCATGTAGATGAAAGCAGAGGGATGCCTTTGGGGTGAGCACACGTGCTGCACACTCTACCAGGCCCTCAGCTGTTCACACACAAACAGACGCATGCGCACACACTCACACACAGATGTGCATGCATGCGCACACAAACACACGCGCGTACACACACAGCATGGCTCTGGACTTCATACAGGGTGGGTATTATCTTCTTTAAAACAGGCTATCCTGCTAGGCTAACCCCTGCTAGGAGGATCCCCACTGGGTAGACCTGGGCAGCAACATGCATACAGTACATTCTCTACATTAGAACACACAGGGGATGTCCTCAGCATTTCACACACGTTGTTGGGTGCATACCTGGGCTCAAATACTATTTTGAAATCCTGTCAAATACTTTGTCTGTGCTTGATTGATCTTGCCTGTTGCAATCAATAGAGTAGTCACAAGAGTGTTAACCCTGCCCATCTGGCACTACAGGAAGGCTAACGTTGAACCCAGGTCTGGTGGTTGGTATGTATTTGAGGGAGAGAAGGCAATGAGAGAGACAGAGAGAGAGAGGGAGACGGAGAGAGAGAGACGGAGAGAGAGAGATACAGAGAGAGCGAGACGGAGAGAGAGAGATACAGAGAGAGCGAGACGAAGAGAGAGAGATACAGAGAGAGAGAGAGACGGAGAGAGAGCAAGTCAATAGGCATTACATCGTTGAAGCCCTGATCTCTTTGTCACTAATAATAACCAAGTGAATTTTCGTGAAATGCTCGGTCGATAGAAACCCTTTCTTTTTTGATATGCCTACGCAAGCCTGACGACCTCTGATATAAACCATGGATTAATGGATTGTCCACACACACACACACACACACACACACACACACACACACACACACACACACACACACACACACACACACACACACACACACACACACACACACACACACACACACACACACACACACACACACACACTTGAGCTGGTCATATTACTTTTTCAATCATCGTTTAGATATCTAAGTTCATAAGGTTTATAAAGTACAACAAGTGTTGATGTTAAGGGAGGATGGAAAGATTTGAGGCTGAAACACACACTCACTAACGTGTGTGACACACACACACACACACAGGCGCACTTACCCACACAAAGTACTGCACGCACACACTAACACACAGTACTTGTGGCCCGCCCACACACACACACACAAAGTACTGAGTGCCCACACACACACGTGCGCGATCACACACTCGCTAACGCACATGTACACTCTGAATGTAAAACTCTTACATAAAGAGTCCACGTGTTTTCTGATATGTTACCCATGGTACACTGCGTCTTTTTTACAGTCAAATAAAGGCTATATCTGATTTTGTATAAAGTTAACAGCTTGTCCCACATTCACCATGACCATTCCTAGTGTGATCTACATGAACAGCTCTTCATTTAGATACTGTTTAACACTGACTGGGACGTTTACATGTTGCCAGATTGGCCTTCTAAATTACAGTACAAGACAAAGACCTGCCAGTAAATGGGCCCATTATGGTGACATATGATCTAATACCTTAAATGAGTACTTTAAAGGAAATAGGCTATTTAGTTATATTTCCAGCTGCAAATAGCACTAAATGTCCACCGTATATCTGTAGTAGTAAAGGAATAGAATTCCCAGAGAGGAGCCTTCCACAACAAAGGCTGAAAATGTGCTGATCTGTGGAAATGAACACAGTATATCTCTCTGATTCCCATCTCTGTGTGTGAAAAGCTCTTGGCTGTGTAAGAAACAACAAGCCGAGAGACAATCTTTCATTGAGCGCTTATCTAAAGTCGGCTAAACTCTCGCCTGTCAACCTTGACTTATCAAACAGACGTTTAAACCCCTTCAAAATCCTCTCGTTCTGAACAAAGTTCCAGATGCTTAGTACTGTTAAGTCGACACTCCACACCTCTACTCTGGTTTTGTTTTGCCATGGGGTTATTATTCAGCCCTCCTGTTCATAGGATGCTTTCGATAAAATGCTCTGGATTTCCTAGCCTGGTCGCAGATCATTTTGTGGTGTCTTGTCAACTCCTCTGATCATTGGCAACAGCACAAACAGTTTTGGGACCAGGCCACGAATTCTCTTGAAGCCGTAAGGAAAAAAACTCTTCCATATCCAACAAAATCTCTCTTAATCTCTGATGTCTACGGATGTAGGAGGCAGTTTTCTACAGCAGGGAAATAATCCTGCCACAACAGGAAATGTGAATTATTTTGTGAATTATACTTAATGGACATTTTTTGTAGATTTTTCGTAAGGGGAAAATCAAGTCTGAAATGAAAAACTTTAGAAGCCTTTTTAAACCTCAAATACTCTACAGGTTTGCATTTACTGCTGTGCAGGAGAATTCTCAGCAACAGAAGGGTGATCAAATTAAGATCCTACATCTGTACCTTGTAGGGTAGCTCTGGTGTCATAGGGGTCATAAACAGTAACTATAGGAGAATATATTATCAATGGTGTAATTAAAGGTTATGTTTAATCTATCTGGCTGCTTTAAGGCTCTTTCAGTATAGTACAGCTCGAAGGATTTTGATAGGGAAACTGAGTAAGGCATCAATAATTGGGCACAAGCACCTGTAAGAGAGATCCCTGCTAGATTGGGATCACCAGCCTTAATTCTTCTGAACCACGGATATTTTGTTACTTTGCAATGTTTCTATGACATCACATACTTTGTACTTCCCCAATCAAATCATAAAGTTTTGTAACTTAAGTAACAATGATTTATCTGATGTAACAAAGATTCCTGAGAAGCGTAGATTTTGTTTTACAGACGCAGGCACACTTGCTAGATTTGTGAGAGGGTTTCATTTGAACAAAAGAGAGAAGATAACTTTGGTCTTCCACATGTATCAACTATCAACCAAAATATCTGAGTACTTTTTCAATATCAGTTTATAATTTTTCTGAAGATAACTTTGTGAAACAACACAGTAGATAGTCAGACAGGTGTCAAAGACCTCAGAAACCTCAACCTCACAGCCAGGCACCTTCTACTAATTCCACTGGGTTACACTATGCAAACATTAGAAAGGTTGACCTGGGGAAGCCTACCTTTCCAATATCAACATATTTTCGCTTGACATGACTTTTCTAAAACCTGTCAGGCATTTAACATAAGGATTAGCCCAGTTGCTGCCATGTGTCAACACAGCAATGAACACGTGCTCAGGGTCCAGGGTTAGATGGGGGGTGGAGAGGAAGAAGGTGAGGGAAGAGGAGGAGGAGGAAGAGGGGGAGGGGGAGGAGGAGGAAGGGGGGAGGGGGGTGTTGCTCCAAATACACAACTTCTGTAGCAAGGGAGGAATTAAATGACCCCTGTCCAGATCAGTTTGTGCTATCCTGGCAGCTGACCATAGGAATGGGCAAGACTGGACAAACAGATCTGGGACCATGACAGAATAAAATCACCTATCTACAAATAGGCCTTAGTCGGTGGTCTGTGTGTGTTGCAGCCTGTTGGCCTACTGTGGTTGGGCAGAGCAAGTAAGATCTGTCCCCTGGCACCAAGGCAGTTAGCGTGTCGTGCTAATGTTGCTAACGTCCTTCTAATGGTATTTTCTAAATCCATTTATAAGGAGCAACAGCCACATGGAGTATTGTTTTTATATCGCTCTCCTTACTGCCATGCCCCGGCTTGACTCGGTAAACTGTTTACTTTCACAGAGGCACGAGGATTAGGACAAGCACCTGTCGTCCGGGTTTAGCCGGGGTAGGCCGTCATTGTAAATAAGAATTTGTTCTTAACTGACTTGCCTAGTTAAATAAAGGTTAAATAAATAAAAATAAAAATAAACCTGCCTTTCCCTGAATAAACAAATACAAAGTGGGGTAATAGTATTTCAACTTGATGCCCCCGAAAGCAAACTGAGGGATTTCAAAGCAGTCCCTCTACTGTTAGTCTACTATCCCAGAGCAGTTAATATAGCCACTAATCAATCATCTAGCCACTAATTAATGTCAAGGCTGACATTATTATTGCCTGGCAGGGGGTACTATGCCGTGTCGGACCTGGGAAAACCCATTAGAGAGCTTTGGTTAATGTCCCCCTATCTGTCTGGTCAGTGTGACAGACCTACTGATACCTTCTTTCTCATCAACTGCAGCACTTTACTTCACTTTATAGCACTTTACTGCAGCAATTAACATTTATGGTCCTTATGGTGTATATGATTATTGTATTAATTTGTTCAAATACTTGTGTAGTAACAATATAACTACTATGGTAACAATGTTGTAATAACATGCTGTAATAGTAGTTGAGTGCTTTTTGCAAAACAACATGAATGTCATACCTTCAACCATTTGTCTTTCTGAGACCTACAGCGGGATCACCAGCATCAATGGTGAGCTATTGTTCTCTACACCATCATGGCATGGGACAGATAGCAAAGCTTAGAGAACAACATAACAAAAGCATTCAGAACATGTTCTCCATGTTTTCCACAGGTCTTTACCCGTCATCAGCTGCGCCCCAGTACCATATCCTGCTCTGCTACACTCTTAGAAAAAAGGTTCCAAAAGGGTTCTTCGGCTGTCCCCATAAGAGAACCATTTTTGGTTCTAGTCTAAACCCTTAGTCATACTACAGTATGGACAGCTATCCCCTAGCTAGGCTGAACTATTAGTCCTACTACAGTATGGACAGCTATCCCCTCGCTAGGCTAAACCCTTAGTCATACTACAGTATGGACAACTATCCCCTAGCTAGTCTACACCCTTAGTCATACTACAGTATGGACAGCTATCCCCTAGCTAAACCCTTAGTCATACTACAGTATGGACAACTATCCCCTAGCTATCCCCTAGCTAAACCCTTAGTCATACTACAGTATGGACAGCTATCCCCTAGCTAGTCTAAACCCTTAGTCATACTACAGTATGGACAGCTATCCCCTAGCTAGTCTAAACCCTTAGTCATACTACAGTATGGACAACTATCCCCTAGCTAGTCTAAACCCTTAGTCATACTACAGTATGGACAACTATCCCCTAGCTAGTCTAAACCCTTAGTCCTACTACAGTATGGACAACTATCCCCTAGCTAGTCTAAACCCTTATTCCTACTACAGTATGGACAACTATCCCCTAGCTAGTCTAAACCTTTAGTCATACTACAGTATGGGCAGCTATCCCCTAGCTAGGCTAAACCCTTAGTCATACTACAGTATGGACATACTGTGTCTGCAATAGGAGTCTCACCACGTCGTTCAAGTGTGAAGCAACAACTACTACTACTACATCACAACAAGAGAAGAATAGAAAAACAACAACAACAACATCCATAACAACAACAGCTAGAGAAGAACAGGAATATTACAACAACATCCATAACAACAACAGCTAGAGAAGAATAGCAAAACAACAACAACATCCACAACAACAACAACAGCTAGAGAAGAATAGCAAAACAACAACAACATCCACAACAACAACAACAGCTAGAGAAGAATAGCAAAACAACAACAACATCCACAACAACAACAACAGCTAGAGAAGAATAGCAAAACAACAACAACATCCAAGTGAGAGCGAGAGAGATAGAGAGAACTAAATGGCAGAAGAAAAACAGCCCTGCGCTTCAGGCTGCAGATGAGTTGTGGGCCTAGAATGGTGTCTGTGGCGCTAATCAGTGCTGCCTAAGAAGAGGGGTCAGAGGCAACGTCCCCTTCTCTGACAAACTGGGCAGGGTGATAGAAAGCACACAGCTGGGGAAAAAGAGGGATGAGAGAAAGAGAGAGAGTGAGAAAGTGGAGAGAGAGAGAAAGGGGAGAGTGTGTAAGACAGAGAGGTATCTTTATAAATGAAGCACTGTGTAAGGCGATACATAAACTTCCCTACTGTACTATGTTATGGCTACTTGGGTGTAAAACCTTAACACATGGTTCCTGGTTCCTGGTTCAGGAACAGCTAAGAGAGGAACTACCTGGTATTCCCGTAATGTATAGAACCTGCGGTAGTAGTAATGTATAGTACATAAACTACAGTACTGGGCTATGTTATGTTATGGTTACTTGTGTGAAGCCTTAACATATGTTAAGATGCCTCAGGAACTGGTATTCCCATTACGCCAAGATAGAAAACCTGTGTCCTGTAAAAGTATAACTCACACAGGCGTGACAGGTGCTCTAAAGCTGGACTGAGACTAGGTTACATCAAAACTTAACTGACTCAACAAAGAGTAGTGAGAGAGAGAGCACATAAGGGTCTACTGCTTAACTTTAGACAAACAAGTAGCGTATATTGATGTGTAGAAGTAATTCCATCAGTGGCTTTACCTATAGACAAATTTCTCCAGAAAAATACAAGAAAATAATGGATTATTGTTTTTGACAAAGACCGCGACTGAAGACTTCTCCTTTTAACAAAAGACATTTGATCTATAATCCGAATAATCAGTTATCTCCACATCTGTCCACAGTTAAAGCAGATTCACTACATGAAACAATGATTTATTTACAATTCACTGGTCGAGGTCATTTTTCATTGAATTAGCTACTACAGTGGTTACTATGTAGTTACATGTAATTACACACATTTCAAGAAATGGTTGCAAGTTGATAGTTCAACCAAATTTCAAATGTACATATTTGTTTTCTTATCTTTAAAGCAGTTTATGGTCAAGGAGAGACTACAAATGTCTACACTTGTAATAGCCTGAACTATCCCTTTAAGTGTACTGTGACCCAAAATGAATGTGTATTATTAGTTAGGACTGGTGAGTAGGCTATAAATCATGTGTAGAGAGGTTAATCATTCTATCTTCTTCTAATTGATGGACGGCTATAAACCATGTTGTGTGTCAGGTGAGGGGTCTGCATATATAGAAATTGTTGCTGTTTTAAAATAGAATGAGTGGGCAGGCAAGCCATATAAGGACTGCTCTAACATTTCACTTTCTAGCTCAGCAACACACAAACATGGCCGCTTGATCCTACGCCTCTCTGCACACGCACGCGTGCATACACGTGTGCAAATACACACACAAACATACACGGGTGTGCACACACACACACATTTAACTCTGTTCCGTTCCATTCCCGGTCAAATCCTTACTCTCATCCTTATCGTTAATCAGAGGGCGTGTCAAACAGGGGTGTAAATTGCACATATTTACTCTACTATTTACTGTCTCAAACTCAAACACATAAGGCCTAGTTCATAGACTCATATTATATTCTGTGACCACGATCAAAAATCGAAACGTCAAGAAAAATCGCCTACCTGTGCCATTTCACTGGGCTATAATTCTAAATGTAACTGTAAAAATATAGATTTTGGTTGCAATAAGGGCGATAAATGTACATTTGTTGGTAAAATGACATTTAAAAAGTGATTTAGAAACAGACGTCAAGAGCCCGTGCTGTGCTGCATTCTCTTGTCTTGATCGAGCAGATCGCTTCTCTCACCACTTTTATACTGAATTACGTCTTATATATTTTAAGCCTCGAGACATGTAATATGACATATTACTTATGATCTCTCCCCTTTTCTAGTTACTCAATCATGAAAAGTCCCCATAACTACGATCTCTCCCCTTTTCTAGTTACTCCATCATGATAAGTCCCCATAAACTACGATCTCTCCCCTTTTCTAGTTACTCCATCATGATAAGTCCCCATAAACTCCCTTTAAACTGTGCAATATTCCTCTCTCAAACAGCCTACTTTACCACGGCTCACTGGTTTACATGGTAAAATGTGGGGTTTTCTATGATCAAATCGTACATATTAGTGCACTAAAATACTGCTTGTACCCTTTTGCATGTACACTAGGTGTACAAAGACATGGACAGTACAGCGGCTTCAGGCCAGTAAACAGTTGGGCCAACTTTATGATTACAAGTAGTAGCAAAACAAAGGCTTACTTTGTTATTGTAAAAGTTAACACTGATAATCAATGTTATATGAGAGTCAACATTGAGAAGTTAACACTGATAATCTATCATAAACCAGACTAAATCCAGTATAAACTACCCATGCATAAGTATTCACACCTATGTTGAATAAAATGTTAATACAGTCAATAATTACAGCTTTCTTAATATACATTCACAAAGTTATATTTAATCAGTGGAAAATATGTCAATGATTAGCAAATAAGATAATACAATTTTTTTCAACATGTAAATCAAGGGCAAGGTTGCATAATCCAAGATTGATAATCAGTTATATTACACTGACGCTGGTAAACTTTACACACCTGAAAATAATCATGGTTTGGGAAATTCCGTATGTGTCATTACTGTAGATATTGTATCAAATGTACTTTTTGAAGAAGACATCAAAGGCTATTACATTGTACAAATAAGATTATTTATTACATATAATTTTTCACATAAGATTACAAAGTTATATGTTGAATCTGATATCAAATAACGATTTATTGTTGCTATGACATTTGTTCCACTGACAATGTAAGCATACGATGGGACATGATAATAAAATGAAGTGGATATGTAACTACACTGTAGGGGGATTAGAGGAAATTCTTAGTTAACTTTTCATGGAATGAGATAGTCTTCAATAAACTCAATTCATCTCTTCATTATCGATAATAAATATTGTTGTATTTTAAACTAGTGAAATAAATAAAATATCTATTTACAACAACTTGTGTAATGTGTTTGAATGGCAAGTTAATTTGGCCTAGGAGATGCTAAAGGTTATAACAAAAGTGGTAAACATTGTATTTGTGATTTCTCTTAAAAACTAATATATTAGATTTATTATATACTATATTGAGAACAGAATATTCCATAACGTTATAGTTATATAAATAGCAATAAAGTTGTTATCACAAGGTCTCCATTCAACGTCTCAAATAACGGTTGTTACAAGTTGTTAATAAAAGGTCTAGTATTTAGCTCACGTTCATTTACTGGCATCTGTAGAATCTCTTGGGCTGTTTATTGCTTATTTACTTAACAAAAACAATGATGTATTCATTATTTAAGAGGGAGATCTAATACTTTCATTTACTTCTAAAGTTCCTCAACTCACATAAGCACGGGTTTCAGTCGAACCCAATTGATTTTTGTGCTAATATTCTCTAAAGTAGAAATAATAAAAAACAAACAAATTAAAGTATAATAACATCAAAACAAAGGGAATGTTTTAGGAAACACAAATATTATGAGAAACGACTAATACATTCTTCAACATACTAAAGTTCTATATAACTATGACTAGCAAATGTATTTTAATTTCAACAAAATTATTTTCAGTTTTGCCTTTAGTCCGTCTTGCCTACTTTACTTTGAGCACAGTACTGCTTGTGTTTCAATATGAGACCTTACTGTCTGTTATAAACATATACAGTGTGTGTGTGTGTGTGTGTTTGAGACTGAGTGAGACAGCTCTTCTATAAAAGATCTTTGTTCTAATATTCTCTGTTTTCTCTTTTTCCTCTCTTCCTGACTGTTTCCATGGTGAGACTGTCTGTAAAACTCTGTTTGAGACCGTGCTACTCCGCTCCATGGGAGAATGAACACTAGTGAGCCACAGTGAAATAAATGATTGTACAGAAACACTGTAGGCCATTGAGCCCACCCCTTCCACCTCATCCATCTTGCTCACATGGATGACATTGAGGAGCTTTGGGAAGTGTTTTTTTCCTCTTTCCACAGCTTTTACAAAACGTATATACACTATATACACTGCCACCATCCGACTACAGTATTCCTTGAGACAATTGTTCAGAAGTTTGAATTCCATCATCCGTAGCTAGTTAGAGAAAGATATATGCATGAATACCAGCCTGCCAAATCTCCCTTCAACAAATGTATTTTCCATCCCTATTCCTCGGAAGTTGGAATTCCCTCAATGCGGCTAAGGAGACATTTATTAATTGATATATTCCTCCTAAATCCCCCTTGGAACTAATTCATTTTCATACACACCTTTGGGATAACAGTCATGGCATATATGTCTTCCCATACATAGCCGGTCTATGGCACATAGCATACCGGTATATGTGCATATATTTGCAGCAATATTTCCCTTACCTCTGGAAGTGTTCGTTGGACGTCTTGGCTCCCATATATCCTCCTTGGCTTTTCCCCGACATTTCACCAGTTTCGCCGTTCTTGACACCTTCGATGTGAGCCTCAAAGAGAGCTTTATCCCAGGCCTGTTGCATGGCCAAACAAAATCACTAACTAGTCCTTTATCTCCACTAACCAACCACACACACCCCTCAGAAAAGTTGTTACTGGCTGTCGCCGTTGGAGGGGCTATAAATAAAAAATCCTTTGGTGTAACTCTCTCTCTCCCTTGCGATGGCCGACCGATAGCCTAGGGAAGCTGTTGAATACTGTACGCGCGGTCCTGTGGACTACTTTAACTCAGCAGGAACTTTTCCTCTCTCTTCCCTCTCTCTCACTTTCTCCCCAGTGCTTCTCCTGACAGACAGCGACAATGGCAGTCAGCAAAGCCCCTGGCCTTAGCTCTCTCTCTTCCTCTCTCTCTGCTTTCTCTCTCCTTCTCTCTCTGCTTTCTCTCGTCCTCCTCTTCTCCCCAGTGACAGAAAGTAAAACCCCAGGGGAGGTGGGTGTTCAAAGGTAAACGACCACAGTTGAATGAAGAGTTTGAGGAAACGACAGAGGTGGGGAGGTTTGGAGGGATAGGGAGGGAGGGGGTGGTAAGTTAAAAGGCTCTTGACCAAATTGGGAGTCCCTGCCTGCTGGCCCTGTGGCGGTAGTGTGTGCATCATATTCGGACGGTGTGTGTAACAACAGGGGAAGAGTCCTCCTTACGCCACGCTGTTGATTATCACCTCATGCTCACATACACACACATACACAGACACACACACGCATGCAAGCAGGCACACACATGTGTGTGCATGTGTGAGTGTGTGTGTATGCAGGCGTGTGCATGCGTGTGTGTAGGGGCTGCTCCCAGTCCCTAATTCCCTAGGACACAGTGTCAGATTATTCACATTTTGTGGTGGCCTGTCTGTCTGGGGTTACACATCTGTGCCTGAGCCAAAAGTCCTGGGACCCCTTTCAATCATAAATCACTACTGGGGAAGAAAAGTACTGAGTGGAAGAGTCAGCTACTACACTCTCTACCAGTTCACTTTACCCCTAAAGAGTCAGCTACTACCCTCTCTACCAGTTCACTTCACCCTTAAAGAGTCAGCTACTACCCTCTCTACCAGTTCACTTTACCCTTAAAGAGTCAGCTACTACCCTCTCTACCAGTTCACTTCACCCTTAAAGAGTCAGCTACTACCCTCTCTACCAGTTCACTTTACCCTTAAAGAGTCAGCTACTACCCTCTCTACCAGTTCACTTCACCCTTAAAGAGTCAGCTACTACCCTCTCTACCGGTTCACTTTACCTCTAAAGAGTCAGCTACTACCCTCTCTACCAGTTCACTTCACCCTTAAAGAGTCAGCTACTACCCTCTCTACCAGTTCACTTCACCCTTAAAGAGTCAGCTACTACCCTCTCTACCAGTTCACTTCACCCTTAAAGAGTCAGCTGCTACCCTCTCTACCAGTTCACTTCACCCTTAAATAGTCAGCTACTACCCTCTCTACCAGTTCACTTCACCCTTAAAGAGCCAGCTACTACCCTCTCTACCAGTTCACTTCACCCTTAAAGAGTCAGCTGCTACCCTCTCTACCAGTTCACTTCACCCTTAAATAGTCAGCTACTACCCTCTCTACCAGTTCACTTCACCCTTAAAGAGCCAGCTACTACCCTCTCTACAGGTTTCCAAAGGATGAATAGTGCTGGCTGACTAAGGAGTGAGAGAGTGTCAGCCCCTTCCCCTTGCTTACTTTACACAAAATACAGTCCTTAAAGGTGCAGACTGTGTCCTTAAGTCCTTAAAAGTGCAGAATGTGGTATCACTGCCTGAAGGGACAGGGTGGTGGTGGGTGCAGACTGTGGTATCACTGCCTGAAGGGACAGGGTGGTGGTGGGTGCAGACTGTGGTATCACTGCCTGAAGGGACAGGGTGGTGGTGGGTGCAGACTGTGGTATCACTGCCTGAAGGGACAGGGTGGTGGTGGGTGCAGAATGTGGTATCACTGCCTGAAGGGACAGGGTGGTGGTGGGTGCAGACTGTGGTATCACTGCCTGAAGGGACAGGATGGTGGTGAGTGCAAACTGTGGAATAATGCACGTTAAACAGAGGAGTTGATTAAAGAAACGGTTATTGGGGGGCATAATATTATGTCTGGCAACCAACCCTAGGCTTGTTTCCACAGGACAAGAATAGAGGATTGTCTAAACTGGGATTTCCTCTCGTCTGGTTGCCAGATATAGTATAAAAGCACAACAGTTTTCTTTGATAATCCTGGCTGGCTTGATGTTATAGCGACATCATTCAGACAGAATAAAAACACACCTTATGTAATAGTGGCCTACCAATGGAACATAACGGACAATTTCACATGTATGACTCCGCATTATCCGTCTAATGTATCACCTGTCTCAAACTAGTAGTGACCACTGTTTCATCAATGGATATTTTTCTCCCTGAAAAGCTTGTTTCTATTATTCAGTTGTAACCTAACCCTACTGATGGAACATAATGGACTTCACAATTTCACATGTATAACACTTCGTTAAATGTGTCATCTCCCACTGGGCACAGACGTCAATTGAACGTCATTTCATTGAAAAGACGTGGAGACAACGTTGATTCAACCATTGTGTACTCAGCGGCGTCATGTTCGTAACAACATCTGTATCCCTGAAAACATGTACGTCTCTAAATCAAACCCTAACGCTTTTTGACTGTGTGATGACAGATCAGCCTCCCCAATGTGCTAGAACCACGGACAGGGAGACAAATGTCTTCTAACTAGATGGACAAATAAATCATGATAATGTAGAGAGTACAGGCCGCTCAGGTCCCAGTGTCCTGGACAGGAGACATCAACTCTACATCTACACATCATCTGTTTTGATGAGTGATGGCAAAGCTGATAGATTTCTTGTTGACAACCCCCGGTAACTCTGGGGGAGCATGCAGGCATGTACATACTCAAGCGTGTGAGCACACACACGCGTGAATTTTTGGCCCGCGAGAGAGATACTACTACTGTACTGAGCCTGTGACAGAAGGAAGAAAGGTGCTTTTTGTCCCCTGCGATGAAATCGGGGAGGGGACTGTGGATCTGTCTCTGTACGTTCCACGCGGTATCTCAGACACCATTGGTCCAATTTTTACGAAACTTGAGTGAATGGTGCATCTTGCCATAGAAATCTGGCATTTACGAAATTACACTGATTGTCGATGATGGTGGCGCTATAACAAGAGATTGAACATGAAAACTTTGAAAAGTCATGGCCCTCACCCCGTTCAACCGAGAGTCGTGAAATTCGTTACATAGGTCCCTCATCATTCGTGGGTGACGACATGTTTACTGTTGACTTGTTCCTTGATGAATAGAGTAATGAAACTTTCAAAAAGAATATTCAGTGTTTGAGAATTCTATTTTAGGACGTTCAGTGTTCGAAAGTTTAATTTTGGAATGTTCAGTGGTTGAGAGTTCAATTCCAGGTGAAGCTGGTTGAGAGAATGCCAAAAGTGTGCAAAGCTGTCATCAAGGCAAAGAGTGGCTACTTTGAAGAATCTAAATATATGTTGATTTGTTTAACACTTTTTTACTACAGTATTCCATATATGTTATTTCGTTGTTTTGATATATTCACTATTATTCTACAATGAAGAAAATATAAAAAATAAAGAAAAACCCTTGAATGATTAGGTTTGTCCAAACTTTTGACTGGTACTGTATGTCTGGAGTGAAATCATTGCATGCTTCATGGCCTGAAGGAGGTTGGTACGCTCTTGGGGATGGCAAACATACATCTTCTACCTGTATTGCAATTGTGTATTGTATTTTACAGTATTGTACTGTACTCATGTTTTGTAGTGGTCCTGTACGTGGCTCAGTACATAAGAGCATGGCACTAGAGTTGTGGGTTCGATTCCCACTGGGGTCACATACCAAAATGTGTGGACTGTTGTCACTTTATATCAAAGTGTCTGCTACGTAAATGGCATATATTACAGTATTACAGTACTGTATTGGCCAATGCACTTTTTGTAAAGCAGTGTGACCCCACCCCCACCAATCAAAATGACCCCAGAAACTTCCTTTTGGATACATGTTTACTGTATAAGGGATGCATTTCTTTCTTGTTTTGGACTTTCTGGATTATTTGCGTATTGAATTGATATTGTATTACTGCACCGTAGAGCTAGAAAACACAATTATTTTGCTGCACCTGCTGTAACATGTTAATGCGCGACCAATAAAGTTTTATTTTATTTGTTGCATAACCTTGTCAATATCAGATTTGTAAAAAATTGACTGTGAAGTAAAATCATAATAGTTATCATCATAGTAGTACGTTTGAGTTACAATTGCCTTCGGAATGTATTCAGACTTTTTCCACATTTTGTTACGTTGCAACCTTATTCTAAAATGTATTAAATTGTTTTTTCCCCTCATCAATCTACACACAATACCCCATAATGACAAAGCAACATTTTTTTTTTAAATGTTTGCTAATTTATAAAAAATAAAACACTGAAATATCACACTTACATAAGTATTGAGACCCTTTACTCAGCACTTTGTTGAAGCACCTTTGGCAGCGATTCCAGCATCGAGTCTTCTTGGGTATGATGCTACAAGCTTGACACACCTGTATTTCTCCCATTCTTCTCTGCAGATCCTCTCAATCTCTGTCAGGTTGGATGGGGAGCGTTGCTGCACAGATATTTTCAGGTCTGTCCAGAGATGTTCGCTCGGGTTCAAGTCCGGGCTCTGGCTGGGCCACTCAAGAACATTCAGAGACTTATCCCGAAGCCTTCAGTCTGGCCACTCTACCATAAAGGCCTGATTGGTGGAGTGCTGCAGAGATGGTTTCCTTCTGGAAGATTCTCCCATCTCCACAGAGGAACTCTAGAGCTCTGTCAGAGTGACCATCAGGTTCTTGGTCACCTCCCTGACCAAGGCCCTTCTCCCCCGATGGATCAGTTTGCCATGTCCAATCAATTGAATTTACCACAGGTGGACTCCAATGAAGTTGTAGAAACATCTCAAGGATGGTCAATGGAAACAGGATGCACCTGAGCTCAATTTCGAGTCTCATAGCAAAGGGTCTGAAAACGTATGTAAATAACTTATTTCTGTTTATTATTTGTTATAAATTTGCTAACATTTATAAAAACCTGTTCTCGTTTTGTCATTATGGGGTATTGTGTGTAGATTGATGAGGATTTTATTTATTTAATCCATTTTAGAATAAGGCCGTAACGTAACAAAATGTGGAAAAGGTCAAGATGTCTGAATACTTTCCGAATGCACGGTATATCACAAGCTTTATGTTTCTACTTTACAGACATACATAATCATTATGTAGTTCTCAGAATCTGTAGTAGACAAACCAATTGACATGTAAAATGTACAGGTTTACCAAACATTGAAGTGATCATCATTTAAGAGCAGTTTGATTAAGTAATAGTAATATGTCTTCCAACAAAAGAGAAGAGAATCATATTAAAAGTAACGTGGGCGTTGCGAAAGGCAATTACTTTATATGAACATATATTGCAATGTGAAACATGTATTTTAGATGAAACACTGATTAAGTTTGGTGAAAAAGTGACTGTATGATTTTGTGTGTTGTACTTAGTCGATTGAAAATGTGCTTAGAGTTACTAAGCAACTGTCTTTTTGATTGTGTTTTGAGTTTTGTACTAAGTGTTGTGAAAATGTAACACAAAATTGCACCAAAGCGATAAAAAAAAATGGCAGGAAATATGCCGTAGTACTGACAGATGCCAATCATTTTTAATAAACTGAGAGTTGCCCATCTTTATTAAATAAACACATTTTCCAGTCTTTTTTTCCCAACTCGTGTGTTTTTGGTTTTAACAGTAGATTAGAGGGAGAGGTGGGAGGAACCTGTGGATTGGAACCATTTTTGACAAACAATAAATGAAAGTGAAACGAAAAACTCTGTGTGTCCCTGTCAGACTATGGCTTAGTCTCATCACTTCGTCACAATAATTCACCAAAACACAGACAACCATAACATTCCACCCAGGCCTGCTTGGTAAGAGCAGCTCCCTTCCCTCTCCATGCGATCAGTTTTCCAGAACAGAAACGTTCACGGAGGATACAGCTGAGAATTCCATTCCCCAGAACACGGCAGCAGGGCATTCCCATGAAGGGGTTGGGTATGTTGATTTTGCGGGGGATTTAACCAGATGTGTGAAGTCATTATCTAGGCTTATCTTTATAATGAAAACCATTTGAATATGCTACCTTTATCTCATTACCAAATCAAATGTTATTTGTCACATGCGCCGAATACAACCCGTGTAGACCTTACAGTGAAATGCTGATTTACAAGCCCTCAACCAACAACGCTTTAAGAAGTAAAAAAACAAGTGTTAAGAAAAAATAAATAAGTAGAAAATAAAAGTAACAAGTAATTTAAACAGCAGCAGTAAAATCACAAGCAAGGCTATATACAGGGGGTACCGGTACAGAGTCAATGTGCGGCGGCACCGGTTAGTCGAGGATTATGCTAAACCCTCTGTGTTTGGACTCGACGGCCGGTATTTGACGTATGCGCGCGCACGCACGCGCACACACGCACACACAGGTCAGCTGTGGCTAAGGCCATGGCGTGAGAAGAAGGTATCAATTTCGCCTTGTCTGTTCTCTCATTATCTTGCTCTTTCATTCTCTCTCCCTCTCATGCTCACTAACCCTACTGGGGCCTGGGGCTCTAAGTCGCTTATGCCTGGAGCCCCAGGCCCCCCAATCCACAGAGGACGTTGTTCGTTGGTCCCTGTTGCTACCTCCATATCTATGCGGAGAACGCCTGACCTCATAAAATAGGCTTAAAAAAGGAATGAAGGCACCGGCCGTCGCCGATGACAACAGCTCGTAAATTCCATTGTTCACACGGGTATGGCAGATGCATTTTTTCTATGGAGAACTAAAATTACATAGTGACAGAGCATGGCACTGGGTTCAGATACACTGCCTCCTGTGTTATATTAGTGGGGTTTTAGGTTTGAGGAAGAGGTACAAAGAGGACTGTTTTAAATGGTTGTGAAAAAAGACTTGAGAACGTTTTATGGAATAGAACAGCACTCACACACCAACACTTAGTTAACACGAGGTGTTGGGATTGTAAAAGCACAGGATGAAACAAGCCTAGTGTTGCTAACCAAAAGATTGAAGTAGCAAAACAAATGTCATGGACATTCTAATGACGTTTGATGCTGAGTAAAGAGTTAAGGTTGAGGCTAGGGTTAGGGTCGACCCGGGATGTGGACATGAAGCTAGGGCTAGGTTGTAGTTGAGGGTTAGTGTGTTCAGGCTAGGGTAACAGCTGTAAACTACTAATTGTGGATGTTATGTATTCCCATAGACATACTGTAGGTCATTGGCTATGATTTAAAATTATATTACCACATTTCCAACTACAGCAAAAATGAATCGAACAACATTCACTCAACACAAGTATTAAAGAACCATTATTAAACTGTAGTTTGATTTATTGTAGCTTTATTTTATGTCTCCCTCTCTAAGGGCTACATTGAAACCAACACCATTTAGTTCTGGGTACTTAGTTACCGAACAAACACTAGTTTAATACCAGTCCCATCAAATAAAGTGCTACTGATATAATATTACAGTAATTGAATTAGAGGTTAAATCCATCTCATCTCCATTGGGACCCCGGCGCCATGGTGTCTGAACCACTAAACTGGCCTCCTGCGAGGGCAACGGGGAGGGCAGCCCCAACCCCAGTCGTCCAGCCCCAGTTCCACTCAGACAACCATAGCCCTGGGTTCATTAGGCACCAAACGGAACTAAACTGACTTAACAGAGAGGGATCGCTATCTGCTCATTCTCATTTTCTGTTGCAATTACAAAACGTAAAAAGCATTTTCTGTTGCCTGCCCTAATGAACATGACCCTGGAGTTGCACATGAGGTGCCCTTGTGAACATGACTCTCATCTAGTAGCCTGCCTAACAACTGTTGTCTCATCTCCCTGACGTCTCCTCTCCCCCATGACATGTTTATTGGACGTGTGACACTGTACAGATCCTGTCAGACCAGACCACCGCAGTGCAAGGACAGGGCATCCAGTGTTAATAACGGGTCCCTCACCACCACCACAGAATCAGACCTGGGTTCAAACAGTATTAGAAACATTTCAAATCTTTAACATGCCTGGAGTGCCAGATGGGTGGGATTTGCTATTTTGTAGCTATTCTATTGGTTCAATTGCGCCTGACAAGCCCAGATCGGGCATTTGAAATATTCCAAATAGTATTTGAACCCAGGTCTGATTTGTACAGTACCAGCAGTATAACGGCACCTGTCGGACAACAAATTAACTTGTTGCTGTGAATGGCTGTACATCCCGGACAGATTTATGTTGTGGTTTATTGAAGTTAGTCTCTCGCTTTATGTCTCTGGCCTGATTATGGGCTTGGGATCATCTGTTGATTACTGTGGGTGCATCCCAAATGGCACTTTATTCCCTATATAGTGCACTACTTTAGACCCGAGCCCTACGGACCCTGGTCAAAAGTAGTGCGCAATAAAGGGAATAGGGGGCAGAATATGTAGCTCTGATTCCACAGGATATGAGTGGTAGATGAGTGGGAGGGTATGGAGGGGAGGAGCAGGTTGACATTTGTCATGAGTCTTCCCCTTAGATAGGCCAGCTGCAAAGTCAAAATTGGCTTTATTGCATAAAAAAAATATAAGTCTTCATTTAAGGTTGGGTTTAGGCATTAATTAGGGTTAGCAATGTGGTTAAGCTTAGGTTTAAAATCCGATGTTATGACTTTGTGGCTGTGCCAGCTAGTGACCACCGTGCAGAGCTGCCTCCAGAACAAGATTCATGACAAAAAACACTAACCTGCAGGGGAGGAAGAGAGGAAGTGGGGGGGATGTTGGAAACTTGATTTTATATGTTCTGTAGAGGTGAGGGTGGAGGGCAGGAAAAGAGTACTGTATTTTAATATGATAGATATATTGTTTAGTCGAAAGGGAGAAGGCAGAGGGAATGGATGGTAGGAAGAGGAGGGGGTCTGAGTTCATTTCAGCTGACGAGAGAGGCAACATTGCTTGGGTAGTCTTGGATAGATGTCAGATCATGACAGCAATTACTTGACATTTGGATGAAAAACCGAGTTCAGATCAGCTGACTAGGGACAGTGAGAGTATGGAGTATTGCCTGTTCCCTGGCTAATGGCTTGGGCCTGGCAGGGCACAGGGGTATGAGGTGTTCTGTTGGCAGACTAGTCTGGTGGTCAGTTAGGTCAGTAATCAGTGTACTGTAGTCACAGTCAGTAGGGTCATTAAGCATATGACTATCAATCCCAGATGTCTGGCTGACTGTGGGCACACGGTCTGGGGGGGTCACACCTTTTCACATTCACTAACAGGGCACTGGGTTACCCTGGTCCCAGAGAGACCGTAACTGGCAAGACAGCCCAAACAGACATTGGGCCAGGCTAGGTCATGGGGATTTCATCAGACAGAAAATAAAAAGTGTGAGGAGATGAGAGGATCACAATTACCTTCTGGGTGTCCCACATGGCAGATGGAAATTCATTCAATGGTTCAATTAGTGCCATTGATCAGATGTTAATCTGGGTTTCATTACCTTCCTGACTAGTCATACCACTATACTGTTTCAGATCATCCTATCAACCAACTTCAGAAATACTGTCAGGCTCATTGGTAGAAATCTATTTTCTTTCTTATTTTTAGGTGCCCCGCATGGCAGATTGAAATTCCTTCAATGGTGGCCGTTGAATGTTCAACTGGGTTTCTGGTAACTAGCCTCTTCACTGATATGATCCCCATGTCTGATATTACATCTTCCAGTATGAAACACCAGTAGGCTCATTTGGTGATATCAAGTGTCATGATCTCAAATCACTCTCTGTGCCACTCCTCTAGACATTCACTATGTATATTATAGGTCCCTCATTACACCTCGTGGTGTAACTTCATCTTATTCGTGGTCCATGTCGTTACCAGACAGATGTATGGTTCAGGTGAAGAGGTTGTGACCTAGCGCCACCCAGTGGTATAATGCTATACAGATCACATGTCACACTGCAACTTACTTCACTACAAATGCACACAACTTCTCTTCAGGAAATGTCCTTATACGATTTTTATTGTTTTCTAATAGAGTAACAGGGAGAGAACAACTAGTTCAAATGCTGCAGTCAGTGTAGAACTAACTGGTTACAAGACAATGACCTACAACAGGGAATGCCAAGACGCCGTTAACAAAAAGAATTTAAAAAAAATCTGAATGTTTCAAACCATTTTTCTGGTAACGACATTACAACAAGTTAATAATATGTCATATCTTAAACATGGAAGATTATTCTGACAAACTGGTTATTATTTCTGTCTTTCACTTTACCTCACAGTTTGAGATTCAAAGTGACCAACCAATTTATGATGAAAAATCATCAGCACAACATCAGCACAGACCAACAGTTTCAAATAAAAAAAATAACATGCATTTGAATCTGAAAAGTTCTCAATTTTCCATTACATACAATGAGGTCAAAGGCTGCGCCAGCACTGAAATTCAACCCTCATCTCAAACATCAACATGACCACTTGAAAACGTTGTTAAAAATAAAATAAAAACAGTCCAGAAAAAAACTAAATGAACTTGTATTTTCCCTCCTCGGCCGCTAAGACGATGATGTCATCATAACGATGTCATAGAGGAGGGAACAGTGGTGGAGCTACTGAGCTCTAGATGATGGATGTCGTCATAACGATGTCATAGAGGAGGGAACAGTGGTGGAGCTACTGAGCTCTAGATGATGGATGTCGTCATAACGATGTCATAGAGGAGGGAACAGTGGTGGAGCTACTGAGCGCTAGATGATGGATGTCGTCATAACGATGTCATAGAGGAGGGAACAGTGGTGGAGCTACTGAGCGCTAGATGATGGATGTCGTCATAACGATGTCATAGAGGAGGGAACAGTGGTGGAGCTACTGAGCGCTAGATGATGGATGTCGTCATAACGATGTCATAGAGGAGGGAACAGTGGTGGAGCTACTGAGCGCTAGACGATGGACCTGGGAGTTCTGACGCTAGAATGAGAATAGATTCCAATAATGGCTGCCCATAGAGTTCTGGTTGAGTTCTGTCGGAGTGGAGAGGACTGAAGGCTCAGAGTTAGGCAGTGCACTACGGAGGTGGATGAGGAAGATGATGAAGAGTTGTTTATTCTTAACCATGGGTAGTGTCGTCCTCCACAAAGTCTTTCGCCTGCTCTGCAGAGATCACGTCAATGTGACTCACCTGGAAACACACACAGTGAGTCACCAATGCCTGTGTCTGAGTTCCAATGAGACAACCATCTTATGAAACATACTTTTCACGTCTCTGAAAGCCAGAGGTTGTTAAACTAGTCTAAAACTAGCCAGTGAGTGAGTAACCAGTACACACGCATTCATACCGATGTGGACCAACGTATAAACTTTGAAGGAACTTCACCTTGTTTCTGAACTTGACTCCGTAGAACTTGTCGGCTGACTCCAGAAGCTCAGGTCTGAACGTAGTGGTGATAAACTGGGCATGGCCCGCCAGCTCTACAATCATATCTGGAACACACATTACACACTGGTAAGGATAAGAGATTTATAGATATGTTAAAATGCTTACATTTCTTCATGCATGTTGAAGGATTGTGGTTGCCTGACGACTCAAACTGAATTCTTCCACTGCTCTATATACTTCAGTCTGAGACTGCCATCATTTAAGCCGTTTGTGGTGACGTCAAAATGATGGGTGCTGTACAAAACAAAGTCAACAGCGATTGGATCATTTCTAACCAATCAAGAGTATCAAAGCCAATGAAGAATTTTCAAATTGCTGCTTTGCCCATGTGTGTTCAGGCTCTGGCCCAACCCATCAGTTTCTGTGACCAATCAGAATGTGTTTGTGTTCTTGAAATCGTTGGGGAGGTACTCAGATCCAAACTCATTGTGAAGAAGAAACTAACGTCCATGGGCATAGCGTTTGGCCGGAGCAAGGAGTTCGGGCAGCCAGGCAAGGGTTGTGGATGACCGAACATTGAAAATCAAAACAGAAAGGCTAGCTGTAAATTCAACAGACTTATTAAAGTCAGAAAATGTATTTAACAGATACATTTGTCATTCAGCAGACGCTCCAGAGCGACTTACAGGAGCAATTAGGGTTAAGTGGCTTGCTCCAGGTCACATCGACCGATTTGTCTCGGGGATTTGAAACGGTGACCTTTCAGTTACTAGCCCAACGCTCTTAACTGCTAAGCTACCTGCCACCCATTGAAAATCAAGACAGAAAGGCTAGCTGTAAATTCAACACTTATTCCATCTCTTCTTATCCAAGGAAGGCAGTCTGAGTGGTTGTGTTGTATAAAATATGCTATAAAAATATAATATATTTATTTGATACGAATGGTGTTATTACCCGAGACAGCCTTTCTGTGCTGTGCGTCCAGGGCCTGGTCGATCTCATCAAACAGGTAGAAAGGAGCGGGGTCACACTTCTGGATGGCGAAGATGAGGGCCAGGGCCACCAGGGACTTCTGACCTCCAGAGAGCTGCTGCATCTCCCTCATCTCCCCCTGCTTCCCCGTGAACGACACCTGGACGGGGCAAGACCAGAGAAACAAATGTGGAATATTATTGAAAAGGATATACACATACAGTGCCTTCAAAAAGAATTCATACCCCTTGACTTTCCCCACATTTTGTTGTGTTACTGCCTGAATTTAAAATGGAATCAATTGAGATGTTGTATCACTGGCCTACACACAATACCCCATAACGCCAAAGTGGAATTATGCTTTAAAAATTTATAGAAAATGAAAAGCTGAAACGTCTTGAGTCAGTAAGTATTCAACCCCTTTGTTATGGCAAGGAAGGAAACCATGAGGCCAATGGTGACTTTAAAAAAGTTACAGAGTTTAATGGCTGTGATAGGAGAAAACTGAGGATGGATCAACAACACTGTAGTTACTCCACAATACTAATCTAAATGACAGAGTGAAAAGAAGCATGTAAGAAAAAAAACATGCATCCTGTTTGCAATAAGGCACCAAAGTAAAACTGTAAAAAAATGTGGCAAAGAAATTAACTTTGTCCTGAATACAAAGCTTTATGTTTGGGGCAAACACTCTTACCCTGATGCCGACTCCGGTGAACTGGTCTACAGAGGGCACACTGCTCTGAGAGCCTGAGCCCTTCTCGCTGTCGGTGCCCCCCTCCCCCTCGTCCTGGGACTGACCCCCCTCCGTGTCACCCTTTTTCATCACCAGGGTGGCCTTGCCCCCTGGAACCAGCTTCTGGAACACCTCACTGAAGTTCTTAGAGACCTGAGGAGAGGAAAGATGGAATTTGTCATGATATGGTTAGCCACTTTGGAACAGAGAATATTCGCTGCTCTGGCACCCCAATGGTGGAACAAACTCCCTCACGACGCCAGGACAGCGGAGTCAATCACCACCTTCCGGAGACACCTGAAACCCCACCTCTTCAAGGAATACCTAGGATAAAGCAATCCTTCTGCCCCCCCCCCCCCCTAAAAGATTTAGATGCACTATTGTAAAGTGGCTGTTCCACTGGATGTCATTAGGTGAATGCACCAATTTGTAAGTCGCTCTGGATAAGAGCGTCTGCTAAATGACTTAAATGTAATGTAAATGTAATGTAAATGT
>NC_074667.1:63344344-63541844 GCF_029448725.1 Salvelinus fontinalis
TCTCCCTACTGGCATCTCAACATTACTGCAGTGTTCTAGACTAGAGCTCTCCCTACTGGCATCTCAACATTACTGCACCATCCTAATAATGTCCTCAATAATGTTGGACTACTAACAACATTACAAACTGACATTATATAAGATAGAATGGTGAAACACAACACTGGCTACTACTTGACAAAGTCACAGTTAAGCACACACACACTGTTGTAGTACAATATACCACTATCATATTCTGTTACACTGTTGGCACTTCTGTACAATAGAGGAGGATGGTGGGCAGAGACATAGGAGGAGAGGCTCATTGTAATTGCTGGAATAGAATTATGGGATATCGTTCCATTTATTCCATTCCAGCCATTACAATGAGCCCGTCCTTCTATATATCTGCCCACCAGCCTCCTCCGTTCTACAGTACCGGAAGTAGCCGAGGGATCAGTACCATCATCACCATTGTGATTCTGTGTTGACTGTATAGGCTAATGTAGCCTGTTACCATATATAGGCTACTGTAGCCTGTTGTCCATGTGTAGGTTAATGTAGCCTGTTGTCCATGTGTAGGTTTATGTAGCCTGTTATCAATATATAGTCTAATGTAGCCTGTTGTCCATATATGGTCTAATGTAGCCTGTTATCCATATATACAGTTGAAGTCGGAAGTTTACATACCGCTTAGCCAAATACATTTAAACTCAGTTTTATTAATTCCTCACATTTATTCCTAATAAAAATACCCTGTCAGGTCAGTTAGGATCAGCACTTTATTTTAAGAATGTGAAATGTCAGAATAATAGTTGAGAGAATTATTTATTTTAGCTTTAATTTATTTCATCAGATTCCCAGTGGGTCAGAAGTTTACATACACTCAATTAGTATTTGGTATCATTGCCTTTAAATAGTTTAACTTGGGTAAAACGTTTTGGGTAGCCTTCCTCAAGCTTCCCACAATAAGTTGGGTGAATTTTGGCCCATTCCTCCTGACAGAGCTGGTGTAACTGAGTCAGGTTTGTAGGCCTCCTTGCTCGCACACGCTTTTTCAGTTCTGCCCACAAATTTTCTATAGGATTGAGGTCACGGCTTTGTGATTGACACTCAAAAACCTTGACTTTGTTGACTTTAACTTTCTGACTGTCTTGATGTTGCTTCAACATATACACATTTTCCTTCCTCATGATGTAATTTATTTTGTGAAGTGCACCAGTCCCTCCTGCACCAAATCAACCCCACAATATGATGTTGCCACCCCTGTGCTTCACGGTTTGAATGGTGTTCTTCAGCTTGCAAGCGTCCCCCTTTTTCCTCCAAACATAACAATGGTCATTATGGCCAAATTTCTCCCAAGGATAAACCAGACTTGTGGAGGTCTACAATTTTTTTTATGAGGTCTTGGCTGATTTCTTTTGATTTTCCTATGATGTCAAGCAAAGAGGCACTGCGTTTGAAGGTAGGCCTTGAAATACATCCACAGGTACACCTCCAATTGACTCAAATTATGTCAATAGCCTATCAGAAGCTTCTAAAGCCATGACATAATTTTCTGGATTTTTCCAAGCTGTTTAAAGGCACAGTCAATTTAGTGTATGTAAACGTCTGACCCACTAGAATTGTGATACAGTGAAATAATCTGCCTTTAAACAATTGTTGGAAAAATGACTTGTCATGCACAAAGTAGATGTCCTAACCGACTTGCTAAAACTATATTTGTTAAGTGAATGTAAACTTCCGACTTCAATTGTAGTCTAATGTAGCCGGTAGTCCAAATATAGTCTAATATAACAGGTTGTCCATGTCAAATCAAATCAAATCAAATTGTATTTGTCACATACACATGTTTGTTGAAGATGTTAATGCGAGTGTAGCGAATTGCTTGTGCTTCTAGTTCCGACAATGCAGTAACAACCAACAAGTAATCTAACCTAACAATTCCACAACTAATACCTTATACACACAAGTGTAAAGGGATAAAGAAAATGTACATAAAGATATATGAAAGAGTGATGGTACAGAACGGCATAGGCAAGATGCAGTAGATGGTATAGAGTACATTATATACATATGAGATGAGTAATATAGGGTATGTAAACATTAAGTGGCATAGTTTAAAGTGGCTAGTGATACATGTATTACATAAAGATGGCAAGATGCAGTAGATGATATAGAGTACAGTATATACATATACATATGAGATGAGTAATGTAGGGTATGTAAACATTATATTAAGTGGCATTGTTTAAAGTGGCTAGTGGTACATTTTTACATAATTTCCATCAATTCCCATTATTAAAGTGGCTGGAGTTGAGTCAGTATGTTGGCAGTGGCCACTAAATGTTAGTGGTGGCTGTTTAACAGTCTGATGGCCTTGAGATAGAAGCTGTTTTTCAGTCTCTCGGTCCCTGCTTTGATGCACCTGTACTGACCTCGCTTTCTGTATGATAGCGGGGTGAACAGGCAGTGGCTTGGGTGGTTGTTGTCCTTGATGATCTTTATGGCCTTCCTGTGACATAGGGTGGTGTAGGTGTCCTGGAGGGCAGGTAGTTTGCCCCCGGTGATGCGTTGTGCAGACCTCACTACCCTCTGGAGAGCCTTACGGTTGTGGGCGGAGCAGTTGCCGTACCAGGCGGTGATACAGCCCGACATGATGCTCTCGATTGTGCATCTGTAGAAGTTTGTGCTTTTGGTGACAAGCCGAATTTCTTCAGCCTCCTGAGGTTGAAGAGGCGCTGCTGCGCCTTCTTCACAACGCTGTCTGTGTGGGTGGACCAATTCAGTTTGTCCGTGATGTGTACACCGAGGAACTTAAAACTTTCCACCTTCTCCACTACTGTCCCGTCGATGTGGATAGGGGGGTGCTCCCTCTGCTGTTTCCTGAAGTCCACAATCATCTCCTTTGTTTTGTTGACGTTGAGTGTGAGGTTATTTTCCTGACACCACACTCCGAGGGCCCTCACCTTCTCCCTGTAGGCCGTCTCGTCGTTGTTGGTAATCAAGCCTACCACTGTAGTGTCGTCCGCAAACTTGATGATTGAGTTGGAGGCGTGCATGGCCACGCAGTCGTGGGTGAACAGGGAGTACAGGAGAGGGCTCAGAATGCACCCTTGTGGGGCCCCGGTGTTGAGGATCAGCGGGGTGGAGATGTTGTTACCTACCCTCACCACCTGGGGGCGGCCCGTCAGGAAGTCCAGGACCCAGTTGCACAGGGTGGGGTCGAGACCCAGGGTCTCGAGCTTGATGACAAGTTTGGAGGGTACTATGGTGTTAAATGCTGAGCTGTAGTCGATGAACAGCATTCTCACATAGGTATTCCTCTTGTCCAGATGGGTTAGGGCAGTGTGCAGTGTGGTTGCGATTGCGTTGTCTGTGGACCTATTGGGTCGGTAAGCAAATTGGAGTGGGTCTAGGGTGTCAGGTAGGGTGGAGGTGATATGGTCCTTGACTAGTCTCTCAAAGCACTTCATGATGACGGAAGTGAGTGCTACGGGGCGGTAGTCGTTTAGCTCAGTTACCTTAGCTTTCTTGGGAACAGGAACAATGGTGGCCCTCTTGAAGCATGTTTGAACAGCAGACTTGGATAAGGATTGTTTGAATATGTCCTTAAACACACCAGCCAGCTGGTCTGCGCATGCTCTGAGGACGCGGCTGGGAATGCCGTCTGGGCCTGCAGCCTTGCGAGGGTTAACACGTTTAAATGTTTTACTCACCTCAGCTGCAGTGAAGGAGAGCCCGCAGGTTTTGGTAGCGGGCCGTGTCAGTGGCACTGTATTGTCCTCAAAGCGAGCAAAAAAAGTTATTTAGCCTGTCTGGGAGCAAGACATCCTGGTCCGCGACGGGGCTGGTTTTCTTTTTGTAATCCGTGATTGACTGTAGACCCTGCCACATACCTCTTGTGTCTGAGCTGTTGAATTGCGACTCTACTTTGTCTCTATACTGGGACTTAGCTTGTTTGATTGCCTTGCGGAGAGAATAGCTACACTGTTTGTATTCGGTCATGTTTCCAGTCACCTTGCCCTGTTTCAAAGCAGTGGTTCGCGCTTTCAGTTTCACGCGAATGCTGCCATCAATCCACGGTTTCTGGTTTGGGAATGTTTTAATCGTTGCTGTGGGTACGACATCGTCAATCCACTTTCTAATGAACTCGCTCACCGAATCAGCGTATTCGGCAATATTGTTGTTGGACGCAAATCGGAACATATCCCAATCCACGTGATCGAAGCAGTCTTAAAGCGTGGAATCAGATTGGTCGGACCAGCGTTGAACAGACCTGAGCGAGGGAGCTTGTTGTTTAGTTTCTGTTTGTAGGCTGGAAGCAACAAAATGGAGTCGTGGTCAGATTTTCCGAAAGGAGGGCGGGGGAGGGCCTTATATGCGTCGCGGAAGTTAGTATAACAATGATCCAAGGTTTTACCAGCCCTGGTAGCACAATCGATATGCTGATAGAATTTAGGGAGTTTTGTTTTCAGATTAGCCTTGTTAAAATCCCCAGCTACGATGAATGCTGCCTCAGGGTGTGTGGTTTCCAATTTACAAAGAGTCAGATAAAGTTAGTTCGGGGCCATCGATGTGTCTGCTTGGGGGGGAATATATACGGCTGTGATTATAATCGAAGAGAATTCCCTTGGTAGATAACGAGGTCGACATTTGATTGTGAGGAATTCTAGATCAGGTGAACAGAATAACTTGAGTTCCTGTATGTTGTTATGATCACACCACGTCTCGTTAATAATAAGGCATACACCCCCGCCCCTCTTCTTACCAGAAAGATTATTGTTTCTGTCGGCGCGATGCGTGAAGAAACCAGCTGGCTGCACCAACTCCGTTAGCGTCTCTTGAGTGAGCCATGTTTCCGTGAAGCAGAGAACGTTACAATCTCTGATGTCTCTCTGAAATGTTACCCTTGCTTGGATTTCATCAACCTTATTGTCAAGAGACTGGACATTGGCGAGTAGTATGCTAGGGAGTGGAGCGCGATGTGCCTGACTATTCTATTTGGAATGTTTATAATATCTTAGAATGTGTTGCCTTGTCCCTCTGAGTTCTACATGGAACAGGTCAAAGCTCCATTTACATTTGGTCAGTTCAATGATGTCATTCATTCTATTCTACAAACCTATTCAATTTACACTCCTAATCAGCTGCATCAAAGTGCTGCTTACGGTTCCAGTGTTCTAGACTGGAGTTCCCCCTACTGGCATCTCAACATTACTGCAACATTACTGCACCATCCTCATAATAATTTCCTCAATAATGTTGGGCTAATAACAACATTACAAACTGACAATACATCAGATAGAATGGTGAAATACAACACTGGCTACTTGACAAAATTACATTTAAATCACACAAACACTGATGTCTGTAGTAGTACAACATGCCACTATCATATTATGTTACACTGTTGACCCTTGTGTACAGTGCTGGTAGTAGCATTAGCTAGCGGAGACATCACCATCATCACCACGGCCTGCTGTATTGACTGTTGCTGTTTATATAGTGTAGATTCTAATGTAGCCTGTTATCCATATATAGTCTAATGTAGCCTGTTATCCTTATATAGTCTAATGTAGCCTGTTATCCATATATAGTCTAATGTAGCCTGTTATCCATACAAAGTCTAATGTAGCCTGTTATCTATATATAGTCTAATGTAGCATGTTATCCATATATAGTATAATGTAGCCTGATATCCATATCTAGTCTAATGTAGCCTGTTATCTATATATAGTCTAATGTAGCCTGTTATCCATATATAGTCTAATGTAGCCTGTTATCCATATACAGTTTAATGTAGCCTGTTATAAATATACAGTCTAATGTAGCCTGTTTTTCATTTACAGTCTAATGTAGCATGTTATCCTTATATAGTTTAATGTAGCCTGTTATCCATACATAGTCTAATGTAGCCTGTTATCCATATATAGTGTAATGTAGCCTGTTATCCATATATAGTCTAATGTAGCCTGTTTTTCATTTACAGTCTAATGTAGCATGTTATCCATATGTAGTCTAATGTAGCCTGTTATCCATATGTAGTCTAATGTAGCCTGTTATCCATACATAGTCTAATGTAGCCTGTTATACATACATAGTCTAATGTAGCCTGTTATCCATATATAGTCTAATGTAGCCTGTTATCCTTATATAGTCTAATGTAGCCTGTTATCCATATATAGTCTAATGTAGCCTGTTTTTCATTTACAGTCTAATGTAGCATGTTATCCTTATATAGTCTAATGTAGCCTGTTATCCATATATAGTGTAATGTAGCCTGTTATCCATATATAGTCTAATGTAGCCTGTTTTTCATTTACAGTCTAATGTAGCATGTTATCCATATGTAGTCTAATGTAGCCTGTTATCCATATGTAGTCTAATGTAGCCTGTTATCCATACATAGTCTAATGTAGCCTGTTATCCATACATAGTCTAATGTAGCCTGTTATCCATATATAGTCTAATGTAGCCTGTTTTTCATTTACAGTCTAATGTAGCCTGTTATCCATATGTAGTCTAATGTAGCATGTTATCTATATTTATACAACGGTTGTTTTGGAATTTGATTGAAGACAGAGCCTCTCCGGCCAATGATTTATGATACAACATACACATGGCCACGTTTATATAAAGTGGCATTGTTTACTTCGTTACCTAGCAACCCACTACCACTGCTACTTTTAAAAATGACTAAACCTAGCACCTGTAAATCATCATGGATTATATTAAAATTACTTTTTATATGTTTTATCCACTGACGTTTGAAGAATGGTGCCAACAAGAAGAGGAGGAGGAGGATATGAAAGAAATGAAACAAGAAGAAGAGCAAGTGGACCAGTAACCTGAGCCTGTGTTAACGTTCGACATGCAGAAATCAGTAGCGCTGCTATAGACAACATAGAAAAGGAGAGAAATTAAAAATCTACATCAAGACAAACCATCTGGGCAGTAAAGTGCTTTCTGGAATGGCTGTCAGAAAAGAGGATAAACATCGATCTGGCAACTGTTTGTAAACAGGAAATGGCTAATGTTCTCAGGAGATCCTACGCCACTGCAAGGACTGCTAAATGAGGCGATGTGGAATCAGCAGCGTCGCTGGACTACAGGCAGGCCTAAACCGCCACTTAAATGAGCCTCCACTAAGCAGGTCTTGGTGCCTGATGAGAGATACAGAGTTCCTGAATGCAAACAATGTCTTTGCTGCTTTCATAAAACACTGAGTTCTTCGTTTTTAAAAGGCAGCCGCAAAGTTTGGCGTATTGGCAGAGTTTTTTTATCTACACTTTTATATTAATGTTTATATATACTGGCCCTTTTTGTACATCAAGTCGATGTCCTTTTGACAAAGTATGTGTCTGAAGGGTAGGAGCAACGACCCTCTCTTTCAAATACCAGCGCGAACCCTGGAAGGCGCTTCATTGCTTCGATTGGACTGCATGGTATCAACATTCATCTCAAGTGAACAATTTCAGCTGACAGTTCCAACGGAGGAGGAGAACTTGACTCCAGAAAAGGTGTTTTCCAGGAGAGGACACATCCTTCATCTCAACGTTAGAAGTCTTCTTCCTAAGATTGAGGAAATCCGCCTGCTCTCTGGTAACTGTAAGGTGGGAGTGCTTTGCTTTACCGAAACATGGTTAAATGGTTGGATAAAAAAACATTGAGATTGAAGATGAAATTATGTAGTAATTAGAAGAGACCACAATCACAAATGGTGGGAGAGTTTGTATTTATGTAAGATCAGATATTGGGTTCAACTATAGATCAGATTTAAACCATGACGAGATTGAAGCTGTATGGTTGGACATTATATTACCAAAATGTAAACCTATTATAGTTGGAACCTGTTATAGACCACCAGACCAGTACAAGTTTGATGAATTGTTGGATCTGCTGGAGGTCATTTGCAGGGCTCTGGCAGTGCTCCTCCTTGCACAAAGGCGGAGGTAGCGGTCCTGCTGCTGGGTTGTTGCCCTCCTACGGCCTCCTCCACGTCTCCTGATGTACTGGCCTGTCTCCTGGTAGCGCCTCCATGCTCTGGACACTACGCTGACAGACACAGCAAACCTTCTTGCCACAGCTCGCATTGATGTGCCATCCTGGATGAGCTGCACTACCTGAGCCACTTGTGTGGGTTGTAGACTCCGTCTCATGCTACCACTAGAGTGAAAGCACCGCCAGCATTCAAAAGTGACCAAAACATCAGCCAGGAAGCATAGGAACTGAGAAGTGGTCTGTGGTCACCACCTGCAGAACCACTCCTTTATTGGGGGTGTCTTGCTAATTGCCTATAATTTCCACCTTTTGTCTATTCCATTTGCACAACAGCATGTGAAATTTATTGCCAATCAGTGTTGCTTCCTAAGTGGACAGTTTGATTTCACAGAAGTGTGATTGACTTGGAGTTACATTGTGTTGTTTAACTTCTCTGGGATATAAGGGTTGCTGTTTCGACTTAGGGAAAATTGGTCTCCAAATTAAACTGCCTAGTACTCAATTCTTGCTCGTACAATATGCATATTATTGTTATTATTGGATAGAAAACACTCTCTAGTTTCTATAACCGTTGGAATTATGTCTCTGAGTGAAACAGAACTCATTCTACAGCACTTTTCCTGCCAGGGAGTGAGATTTCAGAAATCTTGGCCCCTGCTCCCAGGTCAGTTCATAAGTCCCTGTGAATGCTATGATGCTACAAACACTGCCTACGCCTTCCTCTAGATGTCAGTAAGCGGGGAGATTTTGAATGGAGTGGATTGCGCAATCCGGGCTCTATAAATAGATCCTGGAGCGGAAAGAACTTCCTTTTCAACAGTGCGCTCGACGCAGAGTGGTCGTTGGACTGGCCTCCTTCCAAACTTTTTTTTAGCCACTTATATATCGCCGGTCATGTTTTTATTCGTTATAGGTGTTAAAGACATCATAAGGTAGTTAATTTAAACCGTTTTATAGCAATTTATATCCGTTTAGTGCGATTTTGAGGCATTTCTTTGTGATGCACTTTGAAGCGCTCGGCACGTTTCCAGTACCGGTCGAACGTTAGCGGCCATTTCGACAGGACAAGAGGACATCTTTCGACCAAAAGACGAGTAGACCGGAGAAAGGATACATTGCCCAAGATTCTGATTGAAGATCAGCTCATAGTAAGAACTATTTTTGATGATAAATCGTTATTCTGTTGAAAAATGTCAAACGCATAAGCCGCCATTTTGTTTTGTGTAGCTTCGCTTGGCGAACCCTGTATTGCACAGTAAGGATAATTTTAGAAATGTAATTCAGCGAATTCATTAAGAACTAATTTGTCTTTCGATTGCTGTCCACCCTATATTTTTTAGTAAAGTTTATGATTAGTTATTCATTACGCTAGATCACTGTCCAAAATGGCGCCCGACATTTTCAGCCCAGGTTGGCTACTATTCTCATTGTATAACCACGTTTTTTTGTGGCTAAATATAAACATTTTCGAACAAACTCTATATGTATGTTGTAATATGATGTTACAGGAGTGTCATCGGAAGAATTCTGAGAAGGTTAGTGAAAAAATTAATATATTTTGGCAATGATAACGATATCGCTCTCTTTGGCTTGAATCAATGCTCGGGTAACGTTTGCATATGTGGTATGCTAATATAACGATTTATTGTGTTTTCGCTGTAAAACACTTAGAAAATCTGAAATATTGTCTGAATTCACAAGATCTGTGTCTTTCCATTGCCGTGAGCTGTATATTTTTAAGAAATGTTTTATGATTAGTAATTAGGTAATACACGTTGCTCTCTGTATTTATTCTAGTCGAGTTGTGATGGTGGGTGCAATTGTAAACTATGATATCTACCTGAAATATGCAAATTTTTCTAACAAAACCTATCCTATACAATAAATATGTTATCAGACTGTCATCTGATGAGGTTTTTTCTTGGTTAGTGGCTATCAATATCTTTATTTGGCCGAATTGGTGATAGCTACTGGTGGAGAGAAAAAATGGTGGACAAAGAAAAATGGTGTCTTTTGCTAACGTGGTTAGCTAATATATTTACATATTTTGTCTTCCCTGTAAAACATTTTAAAAATCTGAAATGGTGGCTTTATTCACAAGATCTGTATCTTTCATTTGGAGTCTTGGACTTGTGATTTAATGATATTTAGATTTTCCTTTTTCATTGTGACGCGATGCTAATCAGTGAGGGGGGGTTGGGGTGCTTGTCAGTTGGGACGCTAGCGTCCCAACTATCCCAGGGAAGTTAAGTGTTCCCTTTATTTTTTTGAGCAGTGTATATGGACGGAATTAATCGAACAAAGGGACCATTTGGGATGTTTATGGGACATATTGGAGTGCCAACAAAAGAATCTTGTCAAAGGTAAGGCATGATTTATATTTTATTTCTGCGTTTTGTGTCGTGCCTGCAGTGTTGAAATATGCTACACTCTCTTTGTTTACTGTTGTGCTATTATCAGATAATAGCATCTTATGCTTTCGCCGAAAAGCCTTTTTGAAATCTGACATTGTGCCTGGATTCACAACGAGTGTAGCTTTAATTTGGTATCTTATATGTGTGATTTAATGAAAGTTTGATTTTATATCATTATTTTGAATTTGGCGCTCTACATTTTCCCTGGCTATTGGCCAAGTGGGATGGTAGCGTCCCACATATCCTAGTGAAGTTAAATAAAGACCAGTTACGTGCAGCGTCAGCTGAATACGTTACAAATGAAGAAGAAATCTACCACTCTATAGACCAGAGGACCATTCAGTCTGCAGCTGTTTAAGTACTTTCGTCTGGTAAACGCGACCGATCGAACAAATGAATGGTACTCTGGAAGATTCATTCTGGAGAACATTTCACTATCAAACGACCATTGGTACGCCTGACGTATCGATTATAACAAGCTACAACTATGAAAGACTTTGATCTCTGGTAAACAAACCAGAGACTTTCTATCGACTGATTCTCCAGCAGACGGACTGGCGATCACAGTCAGAGACAACAAAGGCCTACACTCGTAAATATGTAAATTGCAATTTCTTTTCGAATGAGCGACTGATCATGTGAAAAGTGTTAGCATTACCATGAGCCTAGTTATCAGATGTCTGTACACTGTCTTTCCCGCTCTTTATCTGTCCCCACCCCTTTCCAGTGTCTACCAAGCCATCATATCGGGCTTAGTCCACTAGGGACTTTTCATTGCATTATGTAGTAACCAATGTATAACCTATCCTGTGTGTCTGTTTGTAATTCCGTGTGATTATTTAGTTAGTTAGTAAATAAATAATTAAGCCAATTTGTATATCGCTGATTCATAATTTATGCTAGGGTTCGTGCAGATATCCAAGGGTTTGCGACATTCAGAATATGACTGATGAGGTAATAATACATTAATAAGTGACTGTAATCGATAAGATATGAAAATATCTGAAGAGAGTTAAATTCGGGAAATAGTAAGTCGTTAAACAACATTTTCCCGTGGTGCCCCAACTTCCTAGTTAACCTGTCTAGGACTGGGGTGCCGCTAGCGGCAACCCTCCCCCCACCCCCACTGAAAAGGCAGAGCCGCGAAATTCAAAAAATATATATTTTTTAAATATTTAACTTTCACACATTAAAGTCCAATACAGCTAATGAAAGACACAGATCTTGTGAATCCAGCCAACATGTCCGATTTTTAAAATGTTTTACAGGGAAGACACAATATGTAAAGATGTAAATCTATTAGCTAAACACATTAGCATAATCCACCATCTTTTCTTTGTCCACCAACACCAGTAGCTATCACCAATTCGGCTAAACTAAGATATTGATAGCCACTAACCAAGAAAAAAACTCATCAGATGACAGTCTGATAACATATTTATGGTATAGGATAGGTTTTGTTAGAAAAATGTGCATATTTCAGGTAGATGTCATAGTTTACAATTGCACAAAAAATGTAAATCAGCGATTGTATTAAGAATTAAATTGTCTATCAATCGCTGTCCACCCTATATTTTTTAGTCACGTTTATGAGTATTTATGTATACGACTAGATCACTGTCTAATATGGCGCACGACATTGTCTGACCAGCTGGGCAACTTTTGTCATTGTCTAACCATGATTTTGGTGGCTAAATATGCACACAAACACAAACTGTATATGTATGTTGTAATATGATGTTACAGGAGTGTCATCGGAAGAATTCTGAGAAGGTTAGTGAAAAAATTTATATATTTTGGCGATGATATGATATCGCTCTCTTTGGCTAGAATCAGTGCTCGGGTAACGTTTGCGTATGTGGTATGCTAATATAACGATTTATTGTGTTTTCGCTGTAAGACACTTAGAAAATCTGAAATATTGTCTGTATTCACAGGATCTGTGTCTTTCGATTAGTGTATGCTGTGTATTTTTACGAAATGTTTGATGATTAGTAATTAGGTAAACACGTTGCTCTATGTATTTATTCCAGTCCATTTGTGACGGTGGGTGCAATTGTAAACTATGATATCTACCTGAAATATGCACATTTTTCTAACAAAACCTATCCTATACCATAAATATGTTATCAGACTGTCATCTGATGAGGTTTGTTCTTGGTTAGTGGCTATCAATATCTTAGTTTAGCCGAATTGGTGATAGCACCTGATGGAGTAAGAAACTGATGGAGTTAGAAAAGTGGTGTCTTTTGCTAACGTGGTTAGCTAATAGATTTACATATTTTGTCTTCCCTGTAAAACATTTTAAAAATCTGAAATGGTGGCTTTATTCACAGGATCTGTATCTTTCATTAGGTGTCTTGGACTTGTGATTTAATGATATTTAGATGCTACTATTTAATTGTGACGCTATGCTAGCGATGCTAATCAGTGTGGGGGGGGGGTGGGGGGTGCTCCCGGATCCGGGGTAGATGCTCGTTAGAGGTTAACGTGGGCTATTTTTTAGCACTTTTCTGGGATGATTGTTTTTATTGCTTTCCTGGGAAGCTTAGCAGAGGTAGACATGCTCATGTTATTTATGTTAATGCAGCGTGAGCTGCACACAGTGGACTTCCTACTAGGGCACACAAACTCATTGCTAACAGTATCACTCTGGTTTACAGGCACATTATTACTGCATACAATAGCTGTGGGATCAGCAGTCCATCGCAATCTCTCTCTAGCTTTCTGTGAATATAAGGTTTTACAATTCTATTAACTTACCAGATGCTCTTATCCAGAGCGACTTACAGTAGTGAGTGGATACATGTTCACACCAAACTGAACCAACCACCCTGGTGTTACAAACAACATTCTCCTCCAACTGATCCACACAGGACCACAGGATCACATGGGATTCTTCATGGCTCCTTTCTAAAATGACTTTCATCTAGGACCAGCCATTTAGGCACAAAACCCCTCCAAAGTGGTAAGCCTTAGGTTACCCACTCATTTGAAAAGCTCAACCCATTTATAAAATAGTTTTAAAACACGGCAACTAAAATAATTGAAGTGTCAAATGATTTCCTAAATGGCCATTTTGTTCCAGATGCTGTCACATCCCCAGAAGGAGCAGCTGTTTGTATGGCTAGAA
The DNA here is from genome assembly GCF_029448725.1 of Salvelinus fontinalis. NCBI lineage: Eukaryota > Metazoa > Chordata > Actinopteri > Salmoniformes > Salmonidae > Salvelinus > Salvelinus fontinalis. The sequence goes on from NC_074667.1 coordinate 63,357,875, forward strand.
TATGTATGAATACAATTGGACCTTGTACTTTGCTAAATACTAGCAGGTAACACATTGAACATTATCCAGTTGAAATGCAAGTCTATCAAGCAATTCACAAATAATGTAAAGAATTTTGCAATATATTTTCTACAATTTACAGGTAGAAGGGAAAGTTGAAGTGAAATCTTTCCTCCCGAACATTAATTTTAGCTACACTCAACTTCACATTGAGTTCCATGCTAGTACTAAACTTATTTCATGAGCAGGTGTCTGTCTCTGCAGGTTCTTGTGGACCCCTGTGGTGGCAATAGAGGAGTGGAATGGGCCTGGAAAGGGTCAATCAGTGAATCTGTGCAGATTGGATATTCAAACCGTTTCCAGGTGTCCTGATGCAGGTGAGTTTTTTACAAGTGGTGCGTGTTTTTCTGTCCTCTAGTGACTGAATTAAATCATGGGAACCTGTTTCTAACTCAATATGGCCTGATGTGTAACATTGCATACATTTACGAGAAGGGAGACAGGACTGGTGACTTCTACATTCTAAGTCAGCCTAATTGATGATAGAAGTTTTTTTTCCCCCATGTAATATTTCTGTAGTTGTGCTTTTCCTCATATTTAGTATTTTAGTGTTTATTAGGATCTCCATTAGCTGCTACTCTTCCTGGGGTCCAAACAGTGTTAAAGCAGTTACATCACAACACCCTACATCATAAATAAAACAATACATCATACAATACATTATTAGATCATTCATCTAATATTATACATTTACAATATAAAATCCACAATACCACAATTACCAGTCCCTCCCGGATTTCGCGCTAATTGGTGATTTCTGCGGCCAAAAATGCTTGATTTTGCGGCAGCTTTTCTGCTATTCTGCAATACATTTTGCAATGTTTTTTTTCACGTTAATTTCATATAAAGTCATATGCGCTCAGTTTTAGGACGATTTTAAGCAGAATACATAATACAAAAACAGTTTAACATCTGAAGTGCTCAATTATGTTTATTTTCCTGAACAAACAGATCTGTCATAATCCACTCACACATTCACTCACACATCTCCATCAGGCTTTGATGCTTGCTATCAAGAGATAGCATGAGATGCACCTCCCATTCCCACTCTCTCTCTAAAAAAACAACAACAAATAGATTAAAAGCTGTTCAATCGCTTTCCATTTGAGGATCGATATTTCTTTCGCGCAAATTGTCTACAAAATACTTGATTGTGATATTTTTTTTCTTCTGAAAGTGAGATTTAAAAAAAAAACAGAACGTAAATATAGTATATTGTGGTTTATATGTACTTTTAAAACAGTATTACCATTTTAAAAAATCCAGAAAGATTGTGCTTTCGTGATCCGTATTAAGTTTTACAGAGTTTAAAACGGCAAAGCTGACAAATTGCACTCAGTGCTTTGAGCAGCGCTCTCCATAGACAGACTGGGGAGAGTAGAGTGTCGACCACCCTACTAAAGCCAAGGTTAGACTGGGGAGAGCAGAGTGTCGACCACCCTACTAAAGCCAAGGTTAGACTGGGGAGAGCAGAGTGTCGACCACCCTACTAAAGCCAAGGTTAGACTGGGGAGAGCAGAGTGTCGACCACCCTACTAAAGCCAAGGTTAGACTGGGGAGAGCAGAGTGTCGACCACCCTACTAAAGCCAAGGTTAGACTGGGGAGAGTAGAGGGCCGACCACCCTACTAAAGCCAAGGTTAGACTGGGGAGAGCAGAGTGTCGACCACCCTACTAAAGCCAAGGTTAGACTGGGGAGAGCAGAGTGTCGACCACCCTACTAAAGCCAAGGTTAGACTGGGGAGAGCAGAGGGCCGACCACCCTACTAAAGCCAAGGTTAGACTGGGGAGAGCAGAGTGTCGACCACCCTACTAAAGCCAAGGTTAGACTGGGGAGAGCAGAGTGTCGACCACCCTACTAAAGCCAAGGTTAGACTGGGGAGAGCAGAGGGCCGACCACCCTACTAAAGCCAAGGTTAGACTGGGGAGAGCAGAGGGCCAACCACCATACTAAAGCCAAGGTTAGACTGGGGAGAGCAGAGTGTCGACCACCCTACTAAAGCCAAGGTTAGACTGGGGAGAGCAGAGTGTCGACCACCCTACTAAAGCCAAGGTTAGACTGGGGAGAGCAGAGTGTCGACCACCCTACTAAAGCCAAGGTTAGACTGGGGAGAGCAGAGGGCCGACCACCCTACTAAACCCAAGGTTAGACTGGGGAGAGCAGAGGGCCGACCACCCTACTAAAGCCAAGGTTAGACTGGGGAGAGCAGAGTGTCGACCACCATACTAAAGCCAAGGTTAGACTGGGGAGAGCAGAGTGCCGACCACCCTACTAAAGCCAAGGTTAGACTGGGGAGAGCAGAGTGTCGACCACCCTACTAAAGCCAAGGTTAGACTGGGGAGAGCAGAGGGCCGACCACCATACTAAAGCCAAGGTTAGACTGGGGAGAGCAGAGTGTCGACCACCCTACTAAAGCCAAGGTTAGACTGGGGAGAGCAGAGGGCCGACCACCCTACTAAAGCCAAGGTTAGACTGGGGAGAGCAGAGGGCCGACCACCCTACTAAAGCCAAGGTTAGACTGGGGAGAGCAGAGTGCCGACCACCCTACTAAAGCCAAGGTTAGACTGGGGAGAGCAGAGTGTCGACCACCCTACTAAAGCCAAGGTTAGACTGGGGAGAGCAGAGTGTCGACCACCATACTAAAGCCAAGGTTAGCGGAGTAAAAGTTGAGTAAAATGCCACTCACCTTGATTCTTTCAGCGCTTCCACTGTCTTCCCTGCTACCACTTCAGTTATGGTGATCTGCCGCTGGTGGGAACTGTTCTGACATTGTCATATGCTTTGGTGATTCGAAGGTACTGTTTATTGTCGACTTTCTCTTGTTTCCAAAAACATTTGGAAATTGTTTCGCACGTTATTTTTGTTGGCAAATGAGATTGATTTCTATTCATTGTACTGCCTGACAGCAATCAACAATCACCCATTTTCGTACGTAAATACGCTGACAGGCCAGGGGGGGAAATTTTGTTGACGTGTGGTTGGATTGGGCCATTTTCCACGGAAAAGGGTGCAGTAATTGTTCAAAACTACAAACCCTCTTTCGATTGGAACCTTTTATGCGCTAAAAGTGCGGGGATTGGTCAACATTGCAAGCTCTCGCATAATATGCGCTGATTGGTTGATTTTTGTATTGAATTATGCAATCGTGGAATCCTGGAGGGACTGAAAAACGTAACATTACAGTGTGTGTCACGGAAACACAAAACCACTGATTTTAGAGTGAAACGTTGGAAGAAGATCCATGAAATGATATTGTAGACTTTGTCATAGGGATGTCCTAAAATGTACACCATACAGGAAGATAATTGCATGTGTATTGAAAAGGATCAGTGACATTATGTCAGAATTGGAAAGCATTCTTATTTGCATAATGCTGATTTATGTTTATGTTACATCACGTTCTCTCAAATCAACAAACTGCTATTTCTTCTTTATTTAACTTATTTTAAAATAAACCCTAAAAGCATTACCTCTGTCATCGTTTTACTTTGTTAAAATATCAGTGCCTTATTGGAGGCCACATTCACTGTTTTTGACAAAATGGAAGAGCGTGAGAACCAATGGAAGAAGAAGAAAGCGTTTATTAACATTTGCTCATGGATAAACAAACACATGCCACTCATCACATTTGACAAGAAGTAAGAAACACATTTAGATAAGTGATTAAAAAGCGTTATAGTATCATGCTTTACAGTCTCAATCTCAATGCCAAGTTAATGCCATACCTCGAGTAACAGTGTAGCTGTATAGTCTTGTGCAGAATTGTTTTTGCTACACTTAAGTCTAAAGAAATGACTAGAAATTGGCCCAAACCAATCACTTAAGAAACACTGGGTGAAAGGTAGTCCCCCCCCCTCCCGCCTACTCCCCCTGTCCCCAGGATAAAAGCATCTGCTAAATGGCATATATTATTGTATTGTTATATATCATTATATCACTTATTTTTTAAATACAGGTCCAGATATACAAGGTCTTCTTGAAACTGCAACCAGGCTAGGGGTCAATAGCATTTAAATTCAGGAGCTAAACTGAAATTCCATCTTTTTTCAATGCTTTTCAATGAGGAACAATTGTAATTTTCCTAAATTGTAATGTAATTTATCCCAACCCTGAATGCAACTTTTCAAAATGTCCATTGTTACACCATATTATGAGTTCAAGGAAATGCACTTTGGCCTGAAGGATGGTCCTACAACTCTTTAGATCACAGGAGGTTGCTGAGGTGAGAACTGGTCCTAATAATGGGCAGAACAGCGCAAATGGAATGAAAACATGTGTTTGATGTATTTTATACCATTCCACCTTTTCCGCTCCAGCCTTTACCACAAGCCCATCCTCCCCAATGAAGGTGCCACCATCCTCCTGTGCTTCCCCTATTGATGGAGGGACTTTTCAGGGAACAATGAGTTGTCACTAGGGGGTCAACCGTTTTGCTTATTGATTACATTGTCTACTCTTCCAACAAGCAGCAGCATATGAATGACCCTGATGCTGTCTGTGTGTTCCATGTTCTAGTATTGACACTGTTGTTGTAATGGCAGAATGCGTTCACCGGGTGGCAGCACTGGGACAGCTGAATTTCACAGCAGCATACTGGACATCCTCCTGAATCTGGGGCTGAGGCAGCTGGACGGTGGAGTATAGAGGCACTTCCTGGATTTTGGAGCCAGAGAAGTGGACGCTGGCATAGTAAACATAATCATGGTTGTCTGTGTCCGCTGTCTGTGCTGCAGTAGGGGTCATGGCCATGCTTGAGACATTGTCATACACTGGACTAGAGTTTCCCTGATGGAGAAAGAGGACAGACAAAATGAGGAAGAAAATGTTCCACAAAGCAATACACAGTCATCTTCTGATTCCAACAGACTCACCTGTCCATCGTCTGCCGTGTCTCTTGTGTTGGAGGTGGATTTGGAGGCTTGTTTCCTGTTTTGCACATGAATGAATGAATGAATGAATGTTACTAAAGTTAAATAATAAAACAAAAAAAGCATTGTCACTTCACTCACCTGAACCACATGAAGCCAGAGAAACAGAGGATGAGAACCAGAACAACCACTGTGATTCCTACAGCTACAGTCATAACTGAGGTTTGTTTCCCTATAATTTAAATATGGATGATATGAGTACATGTTATGATATAATAAACTTAAATATAGCACATTAATGCAATACTTGTATAATCCAATGTATAGTTATAAACCAAGGTGCAATAAACCCAAGTATAATGATTCAGATTAGCTTGAAACATGTATAAAACATATTGTATTGAAAATGTAACTTTACCTGCTACAATGATCATCAGAGCTGTAGAGTTCATAGATCCTCTTCCATTCTGGGCCTCACAGTAATATTCTCCTCTGTCCTCAGAGATGATGTTAGTGATGCTGTAACTCTGTCCTGATGCTTTTGCTGAGGTTACGTTCTTCTTGTACCAGGTGTATTTGTCCACAGGTGGGTTGGCATCACTGCTGCAGGTCAGAGTCACTGAACTACCCTCCACTATTTCACAAGAGGGACTGACTGACACTGAGGTGTTCTTTGGGCCATCTGGTGGACAATATGTAACACATTGTTCATACATAGAGCTGTACATGAGGAGCATCATGGAACTTGGACTTGTGATTGAAATAAATGAAATATTAATATAAATATGTGTAACTTAGACATTAATGTAACAATACATTGTTTGTGAAGTACTTGTAGTCACTACAGTAGTGAGATTAGTACATTCATGGAACTTGGACATAGATTGAAATAACAGATAGAATAGATGAGAGAAGATGTTACTAAAAGGATACAACTGGAGATATATCACACATACTCACATGTGACAGTGAGAGTCTCTTCAGCAGAGGGGAGATCCTCATGGCCTTCTACAGCACAGGAGTATCTGCCTGCATCCTCACTGATGACTGGGTTTAGGAACAGACTGTTAGATCGTTTGGTTACATGTCCATTCTTGTACCAGATGTAGGTGGGGTTGGGGTTGTCAGTCAGAGTACAGGTGGTGCTACAGGTCAGTGTCACCTTCTGTCCCTCTGACACAGTGGCAGGAGTCACCTTCACCTGCAGAACTAAATGAAAGAGGATTAAAACACTGAGTACATCATTAAGTAATCGTTTGCAGTATTGATAGGATGTGACATGCAGTGTTACCTGTGACAGTCAGAGTTGTTCCAGGGAAGGTGGGCTCCCAGGTTGTCTGATCTGTTCTGAATCTAAACTTATACTCAGCTGAATCCTCCTCTCTCAGGTCTGTGATTCTCAGGGTGGAGTCACTCTGCATATTTCCAAGGTACTCCACACAACCTCCATACCCCGGGTTCAGGATTTGAGGCGCCTCGTCAAGTTTTCCTTTTGTGTACCATTTTGTTTCAGAGACTGTATGACCACTGGGAAATGTATAAGAGCAGGATATGTCCACTGATGACCCCTTCAAGGTACAGATCCTCTGATGGGTGTAAGTCACGTGGAAATAACTGTGACCCTCAAAAGCTGAAACACAAGTACATTTTTCAAATGGTGTAAGTATTTAGAACTGTAAAATCACCATCCATTACTCTAAATGAAATAGTAGCCCTATTTCATGTCTGTTTCACTGCACATTAACACTGACCAATGATGTATTGGATGATTTTGACAGACTTTAAAAGGTGTATTAGTCACACTCACACACTGGATGAGAATTGATGCCGTTTACAGCACAGTAGAATCTGTCTTCGGTTTTTAAGTAGACTGGGTACGAGGGAGAGGAGGCCCCTTGCACAATCTTACTGTTCCTGTACCAGATGTAGGTGGGGTTACCAGTCAGAGTACAGGTGGTGCTACAGGTCAGTGTCGTTAACCACCATGTAGTGGTCACCTTCACCTGCAGGTCTGGAGTAGATAACAACATTAAGACCATCAGTTACCTGCTGTCTAGTTCAAATGAGGCAGGAGCGGACGTTCTCAAATCATCAATTCAGACATTCCTATTTTACCATACATTCATTTTTGTATTATTTCTGTACAAATCAAGACAATTTTCCTGAACCAATGAAACAGATCAATACTATATATAATACCACTGTACCTGTAACAGACAGAGTGATTAAACAGATCAACACTATATATAATATCACTGTACCTGTAACAGACAGAGTGATTAAACAGATCAACACTATATATAATATCACTGTAACAGACAGAGTGATTAAACAGATCAATACTATATATAATATCACTGTACCTGTAACAGACAGAGTGATTAAACAGATCAACACTATATATAATATCACTGTACCTGTAACAGACAGAGTGATTAAACAGATCAACACTATATATATAATATCACTGTACCTGTAACAGACAGAGTGATTAAACAGATCAATACTATATATAATATCACTGTACTTGTAACAGACAGAGTGATTAAACAGATCAATACTATATATAATATCACTGTACCTGTAACAGACAGAGTGATTAAACAGATCAACACTATATATAATATCACTGTACCTGTAACAGACAGAGTGATTAAACAGATCAATACTATATATAATATCACTGTAACAGACAGAGTGATTAAACAGATCAACACTATATATATAATTTCACTGTACCTGTAACAGATCGAGTGATTAAACAGATCAACACTATATATAATATCACTGTACCTGTAACAGACAGAGTGACTCCAGGATAGCCAGAATATTTCCCTCCTGGCTGATCTGTTATAAATCTGAACTTGTACTCAGCTGAGTCCTTCTTTCTCAGGTCTGTGATTCTCAGGGTGTGGCCATTCATCCTATCGCTATGGTACGTCACACGACCTTTGAAGACTGGTTCATCTCTCAGATTTACATAATTCTCCATTTCATATTTTTTGGTGAACCAGAAGGTTGATGTGACTTTATAACCACTGGGATATGTGTAAGAGCAGGACATCTCCACTGTTGACCCCTTCAAGGTACAGATTCTCTGAGTGGTGTATGTAACACTCCAGCCATTCTGACCCAGTACCACTGAAACACAGTTAGACATCACAAGGACGTTACATTAAGTTCAAGGTCTTTTGACTCACATTAACACTTTGTTCCACAGTTGCTGAGTTGAGACATAGATACTCTTTGGTTGAGTGTGAATGGAAACCACAGATAAGCTTCACTCAGTGAGGTGTGAAAGAAAACTGTTTAAAGTGAAGTGGAGACGCCAAATGTGTCGACAGTAGAACATAAAAATGGTTATGCTTTTAGAAATATTTGCAGTTTGACAAACCGGGCAACTAAAAGATAAGAATGAGACCATACCTGCTACAGACCAGAGAAAGACCACCAACACACTTCCTGCTGTTCTCAAGGCCATTGTTGCATCTCCCACCCTGCAGTCTTAGAAACATAAACAACAACTCACTCTATAGCTGGTGAATAACTCCACCTGATACATTGAAGTAGAAACTGTAAATGGGGTACAGGGCCTCATTACTGAAAATGAACCAGGCTCATATTGTGTTGTGTTGTATTATGCTATTTGGTTGTCTATGTGAATACTGTCTGTCTGTAAGTCTATTGCACTATGTATGTAATGTGTGTGATGTGTTGCATGTCTGTCTACATCTGTCTATTTAAGATGACATGTAGTATGATGCAAAAACTATTTCCTAATGGATACAGTAAAGTCATCACCATCATCATCACCATTATTATAAACAACAACATCAACAACTTATTGAACAGATGTGTAGAACTGTAAACACATTTTTCTGAATGTTCTGAAGCTATTTTATTGTCAGAACCCCAAATATAGGAGGATAAATGTTCAATCCTCTACGGTCCGTCAAGCTGTACAGCAGCCTAAATACTGACCACCAGTTTCAATGATAGCTCCTATCCCCAAGCTGTGAGGCTAAACAGAAGTGACTCACACACACACACACACACACTGCAGTGCTACAATGTTTGTCTGCATGTCTATTTTACCCTGGTTAATCATCTCATCACTATGTAGATCAACACTCCTACACTGAGACACTGTATGAATACTGACCCTGATGTAACAACCAAAACACAGATCAAAATATAACAAGAAGTAAAATGATACATTACCCTCAAGAATATGACTTATGACTAAAAACAAATAACCAGAAACTATATATTTCAAGATATTGTCAAGAGTACTTACAGAGTGAAGTAAAGGGGAGAGGTCTTGTACAGTGAGTCAACTGACTGGTAGTGAGTGGCAACTGCTTGTAAGTATCAGTTCTGTTGTTGATACATATTTATAGTAGAACACAAGTTGCTGATACAGAAGTGTCCTTTCCTTCCTCTTAAAGACATTAACATGCATGAGGACCAGAACAGCATGTCAGAGAAGGGAGGTTACTGTATTAGAATGGGCCCTACATTTCTAAAATGGACACAATGTCCCCCATTTACACTTTTATTTGAATACAGAACCATGTTAACAATATGTTGACTATTCTATATGGAATGTTTATAATATCTCAGAATGTGTTGCCTTGTCCCTCTTAGTTCTACATGGAACAGGTCAAAGTTCCATTTACATTTGGTCAGTTCCATGATGTCATTCATTCATTCTAATCTACTAACCCATTTAATGTACACTCCTCATCAGCTGCATCAAAGACCCTGCACTGACCCCCTTTAGTGTCTACAACATGGTTGTTGTAGAGGCGTTGGCCTGGGCAACAACCCCCTCAAGATTCTAATGATGACATCATCTCAATCATCTAACATCAATGATCAAACATGTTTCACAGCTCAGGCCGAGGGGGCGGGGGAAGGAAATCAGAGGAGCACTCCTCTTCACGTTGATTGACACTTACTCCTACTGTGTGTCCAGTGTGCTGTCTGTGCTGTGTGTCAGAGGACTACAAAAGCGGTGACACCCCCCAAAAGCCCCATTCTATCCAAGCTTCCTGTTCCCTTTAAGGTAGCTACACGGTCCCTCCTCTTCCTCAATCTTCATATTCATTATTCTGTTATTCCTTCTCTTCTTCCTTACTCTATCATATCCGGACGGTACGTGGTGTTCATGCTTGTAAGGGTTGTCAGGGTTGCCATGGTTTCCTGTCTCTCCCTCTCTGGTCAGGCTTGTGTTTGAAGCGACACTTGTCACCATAGAAACAGCCGGTGGTCCTCCAGAAGAAACACTCGTCACCATTGATGGGAGCCATCCTCCTGGTCCTGGGAGAGAGAGAGACAAACAGTATGAAAACACAAGCACCTGCACCTGTGCTCCTGCTTCCTCCTTCCATCACTTTGTACATTTCAAAAGTTTATATGAGTTGATTGGTAACACTTCAGAATAACTCATAATTATTCATTATAAATGCTTATATATATGTTTATAAATCGTAGATGATGTTTTGACAGACAGATGGGTGTCCTTACCCTGTGGCAGGCGTACTGTGAGGCTGAGGAGGTGTTGAGGCCTATAGGGTTGGTCCTCTGAGGAGAGGGAGGGGTTCTCCGCATCCAGCGGTCTGGGTACCTGATCACCAGCCTGGTGCTCTCCAGCTCCACCCCTGGACAGGAGGACAAACAGCAGGCACAGTCCAAATACATGCAAGGGGACCAATAGCATAGTCCCACAAGTACAATGGAACCAATAACAATGCTTGTTTTTCCTTTGCTGCCAGAAAGGAGTTGAATCGTTGTACTTTTCTCTCTGTGTTGAACGATGGTGATACTATTTAAAGCTCTAAACTGAAGCTCTAAACTGAAGGCTCTTGACTCTGTGTATCATGCAGGGACGTCTAACTCAACATTGAGATCTCTACTGTGCTGTCAGGTGGACATCAGTAGCAACACGCAGGCTCAAACCCTGGTCCATTCCTATTCAGAAGGCCATTTAAGGAAAACTGAGGGGAGGGGAGGGGAGGGGAGGTAGAGGAGATGAAGTGAGAGAGTGAAGGGAGGAAAGGATGGGGAGATAGAAGGAGTGGGGAGAGGGAGAAGACAGACTGACACACACACACACACAATCAGCAATGTCCACATTCACAGTAGAAAGCTCAGACACTGACCTTCAACCCCTTCAGTGCACTCCCCTTGAAAAAGTATCCCTTTGGCCAATCAGGGTTGAGCTGGATGGACTTCTGAGCGTCTGATAGGGCAGAGGGGTAGAGCTCCAGACACCAGTAGCAGTATGAACCACATTCCCAAAGAACCAAATCAATGTAGAAATAGTCCATCCAGACCTTTACCACCTAGTAAATCTGTTGGACCACTTACACTAGAGTACTCCTGCAGTAGTCTAGGGAGCAACATACCCATACCACACACACACACACACACACACACACCCACACACACGCAAAAACACACACACATATAAACACACATATAAACACACACACACACACACACACACACACACACACACACACACATAAACACGCACACACACACACACGCAGGCACACACACACACACACCCATACAACGTCTGAACTACCGGGAAAGACTCTGGCAAGTTCCAGACTCAGTGTGTGTGTGCGTGCATGTTCGTGTGTGTGTTTGTTGATGAACAGTGCTGATTGTTGATCTATTACAGTTTATCTCCTGACAGTAATGGAGTAGCCCTGGCTGGCCTATAGGCTAGCCACTCATGCATTATGTTGCTTAATGGCGCCATCATGTGTACAATAGGCAGAAATACAAGAAACATAATTGATATAATTGTTGTCTATTTATTGACTTTGAGCTTATTTACAACATGATACTTGCACTGTATTCAATGTAAAAAAAAAAAAAAATGTAATGTATCTAAAATAGGTAATAATTCACAATTTGATAATAAAACAAGCAATATTACGACACTGAACAATATGGTATAACATAATATAAAATATAAAATGCCCAATAATATCTGACACCAATACAAAGTAAAACGTATTTAAACAAATCAGGAGCAACTCCAGAGCTAAAATTATTTAAAAGCTCTTATCAATATTATTCCTTTTGTGTCACTAAAACAAGCCAATACTTTATCTATTATAAAAAATCTGGGATTGGCAAAATCCCATAGAAAAAAATCAAAAACAGATAAATACAACGGAAGTACACAAGAAAAGTAGTCTATTTAATAAACGGAGCTAGTTCAGAAAGGAAACCCGAGTGCCTGCCTCAACTGAGATTGCACCAATTAGAGGCTAGTATCATTCACGACTTCCTTATTGACCGGGTCTGCTCTTACATCCTTCTGCCGCTTGCTGCTGCTAAGCGCTGGCTTCTTATCCTCCATTGACTCTGCTGCTGTAACCAGCTGTTTCTCGCTATGCTGCTGATTTCTGACATAATGTTTTCTTTGTAAGTGCTCACTAGCTGTGTTTGAACCTCGCCCGCATCGTTCAATATGCTCATGTTGCAATGTTTGGCTGCTGCGGGGATGTGATTGATTGCGAGGATCAACCATGTTGCTGCTCTGTTTTCAGTTAATAGTCGGCGACATGTAGAATTAGCTAAGTAGAATTGGCCTCAGGAGTAGTCTATCATATAGCCTACTTGTTTGTTCCCAATACCAGCTTTGTGCTGAGTCAGTGTGCTCCGTGAACCATCATGGAGAATACTCCTTCATCCATACAAGGAGGAATAAACCTGTGCTAGATTAGCATACAGGCTATGTGTTGCAATACAGTGAGTGAGAAGCAATGTTTTCTGATCATGAGCAGAAGATGGTGTTTATCACAGTGATTCAGTAGTATTTCAGTCTGTGGACGTTAACTAGTTTAGTACAGCATGTCGCCAGCTCACGAAACCGCTGCAAACAATGCACACTATCAGCCATAGCTTACATTTTACAGGTCATCTCAGTCACATTAGTCGGTGGGACTTTCGCCGACAGTCACTATTCAAATGTTGTACAAAATATTTCTGGTTATTATTCTTGGAACCCTATTCCCTTACACAGTTTAAACTAAAAGCCTTCAACTGAACTTGCAGACTGGTCTGGACTAGTGCATTTGTATAGTTACACTTTAGCTGCACTTCTCTGATTTGCTCAGAGCGTCTGCTAGCTCATTAGTGCAGGGGTTCTTAAACCTTTTATACATAAATGCCAGTACATTTCATTGCCCTTATGCCAAAAACAAATGCAATATAGACAAAAACAAATAACAATTAAATTCAATATCCATATAAATATGTATTAATGTTTATTTTCCTCCATTAAAAACATATCTATCTAGGTTGGAACTGTTGCTGTTAAAATACAATAAACCATTTTAATTCTGAATTGGAATAAAAGGATTGATCACATCACACAGATGAATAACAGAACACACACAGGCTTTTTGATAGTGCAACCCTAAGTAACAGTACAGATGAAAAATGATCAGGCCTACTGTACATCTTAGTGTAGAAATGATTGTTGAAAGTCTAGGTTGGAACTGTTGCTATTAAACTACAATAAATCTTTTTTTATTCTGAACTGGAATAAACTGATTGATCACATCTGTAGACCAGAAAACCCCCACACAGTCCTAATGAGAGCATGTCTATTCTGGGCTCTGTTTTTGACAGTGCAACACTGAGGTTATGCTCAGCCTTGAAACTGTTTCTGTACTTGTTTTTTAAGTATGTCAGAGTTGAGAACCCTGACTGACATAGGTATGTGGTGCCAAACTGGACCAGAACATCTACTGCTTTCTCAGTCAGACAGGAGACCGCTTCCTACTGTAGATGAGCAGCCCAGAACTGTGAGTGTGTTTGCCTCAAAAAGCATCAGTTTATTCCAGTTAAGAATAACAATTATTATTGGATTTTAAGAGCAACAGTTCCAACCTAGACTAGTTTTCAACAATAATTTCAACAGTAAGATGTAAAGTAGGCCTGATCCTTTTTCATTTTCATCTGTACTGTTACTAGGGTTGCACTATCAGTAGCTAGCTTGCTTTGGCGAATGTTAGCTATTAGCCGTGTACAAGGCCAGGGGATTGAAAGAGAAACTCACATCTACTACTATGAGAGTTAGTTAGTACTCCCTTATTACTGCTTATCACCTGTTATAAAATGCCAACAATCTGAACGACAGCGCTGCGTCGTGTGTAGCGGAGTGATCTTCAAGAAAACCGCAGAAAAAGAGATCCGGTACACAACTCCGATGCACACAGGCATCTCCCTCTCACACTCTAGCAGCTGCCAAACTGAGCATAGACCGCAGCTTAAGCAGAAAGCACATTGAACAGAGAGCGCAGATGCACTTGGCCAAATCAATTCCAGTAATTAATGAAACAATGATGTATTTACACTGACACGTCGCGACCCACCATTAACAGGTCCGTGACCCAACTTTATGAAAGGCTGCATTAGTGCATACTGACTGGTTGCATCACCGACTGTTATGGCAACTGCTCGGCCTCCGACCAAAAGGCGCGTATGGCCCAGTACATCACTGGGGCCAAGCTTCCTGCCATCCAGGACTTCTAACCTGGCGGTGTCAGGGGAAGGCCATAAAAATGATCAGACTCCAGCCACCCCAGTCATAGGCTGTTCTCTTTGCGACCGCACGGCAAACGGTTTCAGCTGTGTTGGATGGCATGTTGATACTACCATTATCTAGCATGTGCTGGTCTTACTATAGTTTCAGCTGTGTTGGATGGGATGTTGATACTAGCATTACCTAGCATGCGGTGGGCTTACTAAACACCTGAAGGAGCAGAGCTAATGAATAGTTCAACATATTTCTACATGAAATGTTATCAAATCTGGAAATAGCATAATCTTATAGAAAAATCGAAGAATCCTAATCTATCCCATTTATCATCTATATACAAACTGTATTTATCATTAGGATAACACTCTAAATTCCAGCATTCACTCAAAAGTTAAAGGTCATTGTCTGGAAAACCTAATAGATAAGAAAGCATAATGATAGTAAGAGAATAGCATTGTGAGGCCTAGCTTTGGTTTGATGCTGTTGCTCTTCGGTCCAGGTTCTGTTGTGGTTCTCTTCAGTCCAGGTTCTGTGGTGGTTCTCTTCAGTCAGATTCTGTGGTGGTTCTCTACAGTCCAGGTTCTGTGGTGGTTCTCTTCAGTCAGGTTCTGTTGTGGTTCTCTTCAGTCCAGGTTCTGTGGTGGTTCTCTTCAGTCAGGTTCTGTTGTGGTTCTCTTCAGTCCAGGTTCTGTGGTGGTACTCTTCAGTCAGGTTCTGTGGTGGTTCTCTTCAGTCCAGGTTATGTGGTGGTTCTCTTCAGTCCAGGTACTGTGGTGGTTCTTTTCAATCCAGGTTCTGTGGTGGTTCGCTCCAGTTCTCATAATCGGAGGGTTCAGCATCTATCTGAGGGGCTGTGTCACTGTCCAGGTTCTGTGGTGGTTCGCTCCAGTTCTCATAATCGGAGGGTTCAGCATCTACCTGAGGGGCTGTGTCACTTTTCAGGTTCTGTGGTGGTTCGCTCCAGTTCTCATAATCGGAGGGCTCAGCATCTTTCTGAGGGGCTGTGTCACAGGGGAGTCCCTTAATCTGAAAGAAGACACTCTGAATTAGCACTTTACGAACCACTCCCTCTACATTTTCATGTAAATTAATTTGCTTACTGTCTGTGGTATTGGGATTGAAATAACTTTGGTTGTTGACATTATTACCTGTGTGCCTGCTGTTGCATCACTTCCTCCTGTGGATCTCCTGTAATGAGGGACAGAGTGAGTTCTGCTCTCTACTGACCTCCAGTGGAGGTTGATATGTTACTAATACAGTAGATGTAAATGGCTGGCTCACCTCTTCATATAGCAGTAGATGGTGAGTAGAAGAGCTCCAGCAGTCAGGACAGCCCCCACCCCCACCACAGGAACCCAGGGAAACACTGCTGCAGGGTCATGGGTTAATAAATGCATGATGTCAGAATGAAATCTGTAAAGTTACAGAGCACAAAAATAGACAGAATGTGTCATACTTACATATAACATTAATATGGACAGGGATAGTCTCTCTCCCAATAATGTTCAGGGCCTCGCAGTAGTATCCCTCTCTGTCCTCAGAGCTGATATTATGGATGGTGTATCTCTGTCCAGAATGTCTCATCGACATGTTCTTGTACCAGGTGTAATTCTGCACAGGTGGGTTGGCGTCACTGCTGCAGGTCAAAGTCACTGAACTGCCCTCCACTATTTCACCAGAGGGACTGACTGACACCGAGGTGTTCTTTGGGCCATCTGGTAAAGGACCATTAAAAAGACATTAACATCTTGGTTATGGTATATATTATCTTGGCTTTCTGAAGACATTAGATTTAGCAAATAAAGTACATCAGCGCATTTTACAAGATATATTAAAATAATTACATTGAGAAAAATGTAAAGCACATGCTCTGAGGTTCCAACATGATGTTACTTCATAAAGAATACAACTGGAGATAGATAAAACATTACTACGTTGTTAATATACCAAGCGAATGATTTAAACCCCATGTACTTACATCTGACGGTGAGAGTCTCTTCAGCAGAGGGGAGATCCTCATGGCCTTCTACAGCACAGGAGTATCTGCCTGCATCCTCACTGCTGACTGAGAATAGGATATAGACAGGAGAGGAGGTGTTGCTGTTTGTTATAGGCTGTCCATTCTTATACCAACTGTAGGCTGTGATGGGGTCCAGTGTACATTTGGTTCTACATGTCAGTGTGACTCTCTCCCTCTCTGACACAGATGTAGGATCCATCTCCAACACAACATCTGGAGTTAAAGGAAACAAATCATTAATATCCTCCTAAATACACAATATATTCAAAAGTATGTGGACACCCTTTCAAATGAGTGGATCCAGCTATTACAGCCACACCCGTTTCTGGCAGGTGTGTAAAATCGAGCACACAGCCATGCAATCCTCATAGACAAACATTGGCAGTAGAATGGCCTTACTGAAGAGCTCAGTGACTTTCAACGTGTCACCGTCATAGGATGCCACCTTTCCAAGAAGTCAGTTCGTCGAATTTCTGCCCTGCTAGAGCAGCCCCGTTCAACTGTAAGTGCTGTTATTGTGAAGTGGAAACATCTAGGAGCAACAGCGGCTCAGCCGCAAATTGATAAGCCACACAAGTCAAGCTCACAGAACGGGCCCGCCGAGTGCTGAAGCGCTTAGCACTTTAAAATCGTCTGTCCTGGGGTGCAACATTCACTACCAAGTTCCAAACTGCCTTTGGAAGTAACTTCAGCACAATAACTGTTCGTCGGGAGCTTCATGAAATGGGTTTCCATGGCCGAGCAGCCGCACAAAAGCCTAAGATCACCATGAGCTATGCCAAGTCGACACAAGATGGCGCCGACGGAGATGGTCACCTCGCTTCAGGTCCTTAGAAAACGATGCAGTTCTTAGTTTTTTTATGTATTATTTCTTACATTGTTAGCCCAGAAAATCTCAAGTGTTATTACATACAGCCAGGAAGAACTATTGGATATAAAAGCGACGTCAACTTACCAACAATACGACCAGGAATACGTCTTTCCCGATGCGGATCCCTTGTTCGGAACTCCACCCTGACATCGGATATTTTCCCAGAGGCCTACCCAAAACAATGCGGTCGCCGCAGGAGAGGCAGACGGAGCGGCCTACTGGTCAGACTCAGAAGGCGAGCACACCATCCACCGCTTCCGAGCATATTACTCGCCAATGTCCAATCTCTAGACAACAAGGTGGACGAAATTTGGGCACGAGTTGCCTTCCAGAGAGACATCAGAGATTGTAACATTCTCTGTTTCACGGAAACATGGCTCACTATGGATACGTTGTCAGAGTCGGTACAGAAACCCGGTTTCTTCATGCATCGCGCCGACAAAAACAAACATGTCTCTGATAAGAAGAAGGGAGGGGGTGTATGCCTTATGACTAAATACTTGTGGTGTAATCATAACAACATGCAGGAACTCAAGTCCTTCTGTTCACCTGACCTAGAATTCCTTAAACTCAAATTCCGACAGCATTATCTTCCAAGAGAATTCTCTTAGATTATAGTCACAGCCGTGTATATTTTCCCAAAGCAGATACCTCGTCGGCCCTGAAAGAACTTCAAACTGGAAACCATACATCCCGAGGCTGCATTTATTGTAGCTGGGGATTTTAACAAAGCTAACCTGATAACAAGCCTTCCTAAATTTTATCAGCATATCGACTGCGTGACTCGAGCTGGTAGCATTCTGGATCACTGCTACTCTAACTTCCGTGATGCATACAAAACTCTCCCCTGCCCTGCCTTCGGCAAATCTGACCATGACTCTATTTTGTTGCTCCCAGAATATAGACAGAAACTAAAACCAGAAACGCCCATACTCAGGTCTATTCAACGCTGGTCTGACCAGTCGGATTCTATGCTTCAAGATTGCTTCGATCACGTGGACTGGGATTTGTTCCGGATAGCATCAGACAATAACATTGATGTATACGCTGACTCGGTGAGCGAGTTTATTAGCAAGTGCATCCGAGATGTCGTACCCACTGTGACTATTAAAACGTTTCCTAACCAGAAACAGTGGATTGATGGCAGAATTCTTGCAACATTGAAAGCGCGAACCACCGCTTTTAACCATGGCAAGGCGACCGGAAACATGACCGAATACAAACAGTGCAGCTATTCCCTCCAAGGCAATCAAACAAGCGTGTCGGTATAAGGACAAAATAGAGTCGCAATTCAACGGCTCAAACACGAGACGTATGTTGCAGGGTCTACAGTCAATCACGGATTACAAAAAGAAAACCAGCCCCGTCGTAGACACCGATGTATTACTCCCAGACAAATTAAACAACTTCTTTGCTCGCTTTGAGGACAGTACAGTGCCACTGACATGGCCCGCTACCATAGACTGTGGGCTCTCCTTCTCCGTGGCTGACGTGAGTAAAGCATTTAAACGTGTTAACCCTCGCAAGGCTGCCGGCCCAGATGGCATCCCTAGCCGTGTCCTCAGTGAATGCGCAGACCAGCTGGCTGGTGTGTTTACGGACATATTCAATCAATCCCTATCCCAGTCTGCTCTCCCCACATGCTTCAAGAGGGCCACCATTATTCCTGTTCCCAAGAAAGCTAAGGTAACTGAACTAAATTACTATTGCCTCGTTGCACTCACTTCTGTCATCATGAAGTGCTTTGAGAAACTAGTCAAGTATCATATCAGCTGACTTGGTGATAGACCTAGACCCAGTCCAATTTGCTTACCGCCCCAATAGGTCCACTGATGACGCAATCGCCAACACACTGCACACAGCCCTATCCCATTTGGACAAGAAGAATACCTACGTAAGAATGCTGTTCATTGACTACAGCTCAGTACCCTCCAAACTCGTCGTTAAGACCCTAGGTCCTCTATGCAACTGGGTCCTGGACTTTCTGACGGGCTGCCCCCAGGGGGTGAAGATAGGAAACAATATCTCCAACCAGCTGGTCCTCAACACTGGGGCCCTACAAGGGTGCGTTCTCGGCCCTCTCCTGTACTCCCTGTTCACCTATGACTGCGTGGCCATGCACGGTTCCAACTCAATCATCAAGTTTGCAGGCGACACTACAGTGGTAGGCTTGATGACCAACAACGATGAGACGGCCTACAGTGCGGAGGTGAAGGCCACCGGAGTGTGGTGTCAGGAAAATAACTTCTCACTCAACGTCAACAAAACAAAGGAGATAATCGTGGACTTCAGGAAACGGCAGAGGGAGCACCCCTCCATCCACATCGACAGGACAGTAGTGGAGAAGGTGGAAAGTTTTAACTTCTTCGGGATTGGTGTCCAACCTAAGTGTATGTAAACTTCCGACTTTAACTGTATGTCCTCTGATGTGAAATACAAGATTTGTTATTTTTCTGTTACATACCACTACTAAGCCTGTATTACTGCCCTTAATAAGGTAATTAAAGTTATCTACAGTTGAAGTTGGAAGTTTACATACACTTAGGTTGGAGTCATAATTAAAACTCGTTTTTCAACCACTTCACAAATTTCTTGTTAACAAACTATAGTTTTGGCATGTCGGTTTGGACATCTACTTCGTGCATGACACAAGTAATTTTTCCAACAATTGTTGACAGACAGATTATTTCACTTATAATTCACTGTATCACAATTCCAGTGGGTCAGAAGTTTACATACACTAAGTTGACTGTGCCTTTAAACAGCTTGGAAATTCCAGAAAATGATGTCATGGCTTTAGAAGCTTCTAATAGGATAATTAACATCATTTGAGTCAATTGGAGGTGTACATGTGGATGTATTTCAAGGACTACCTTCAAACTCGGTGCTTCTTTGCTTGACATCTTGGGAAAATCTAAAGAAATCAGCCAAAAATTGTAGACCTCCACAAGTCTGGTTCATTATTGGGAGCAATTTCCAAACGCCTGAAGGTACCACGTTCATCTGTACAAACAATAGTACGCAAGTATAAACACCATGCGACCACGCAGCCGTCATACCGCTCAGAACTGTTTGGCCATAATGACCATCTTATGTTTGGAGGAAAGGGGGAGGCTTGCAAGCCGAAGAACACCATCCCAAATGTGAAGCACGGGGGTGGCAGCATCATGTTGTGGTGGTGCTTTGCTGCAGGAGGGACTGGTGCACTTCACAATACAGATGGCATCATGAGGCAGGAAAATTATGTGGATATATTGAAGCAACATCTCAAGACATCAGTCAGGAAGTTAAAGCTTGGTCGCAAATGGGTCTTCAAATAGACAATGACCCAAGCATACTTCCAAAGTTGTGGCAAAATGGCTGAAGGACAACAAAGTCAAGGTATTGGAGTGGCCATCACAAAGCCCTGACCTCAATCCCATAGAAAATGTGTGGCCAGAACTGAAAAAGCGTGTGCGAGCAAGGAGGCCTACAAACCCGACTCAGTTCCACCAGATCTGTCAGGAGGAATGGGCTAAAATTCACCCAACTTATTGTGGGAAGCTTGTGGAAAGCTACCCAAAACGTTTGACACAAGTTAAACAACTTAAAAGCAATGCTACCAAATACTAATTGAGTGTATGTAAACTTCTGACCCACTGGGAATGTGATGAAAGAAATCAAAGCTGAAATAAATCATTCTCTCTACTATTATTCTGACATTTCACAATCTTAAAATAATTTGGTGATCCTAACTGACCTAGAACAGGGAATTTTTACTCTGATTAAATGTCAGGAATTGTTAAAAACTGAGTTTAAATGTTTTTGACTAAGGTGTATGTAAACGTCTGACTTCAACTGTATGTGAAATGTGTGACAGATTACCTGTGACAGTCAGGGAGACAGGTGAGCCAGAAAACTTATCTCCAGATGTTATGAATCTGAACATGTACCCAGCAGAGTCACTCAATCTCAGGTCTGTGATTCTCAGGGTACAGTCACTCTTCTTATCCCCAAGGTATTCTATATGACCCTCATACCCTGGCACTGAGCTCAGATCTTCAGCATCCATACCAGACTCCCATTTAGTAAACCACAAAGCTTTTTTGATCTCATGATAACTGGGATATGTGTAAGAGCAGGATATGTTCACTGTTGACCCCTTCAAAGCACAGATACTCTGATGGGTGTAAGTCACACTCCAACACTTCTGACCTGAAAGACAAGAAGACAATATAACACCTTTTATAAATCTATAAATCTTCAATTACAATATCTACTACTACACACTGATGTTGTAAAAGTAAAAAACAACATGTTGAATAGACTAATGATCAATATTCAGTATCACAACTTTAAACAACATTGTATTCATAAGAAATTTGTATTAAAAAGTCCACACTCACACACTGCAGGAGAGAGGAGATCCTCATGGCCTTTTACAGCACAGGAGTAACTGTCTGCATCACTAAAGGAGTCTGAGTACAGGCTGGAAGTGTCCTCCTTTACTTTGTGTCCGTTCTTGTACCAGATGTAGGTGGGGTTGTCAGTCAGAGTACAGGTGGTGCTGCAGGTCAGTGTCTCACCAGTCACCTTCACCTGAAGACCTGGAGAAAAAACAATATCACTGTAAATCCCTTTATCACGGACTTATCACTCTAATACAAAGATGAAGGAAATCCTATGTTATACAAACATAAATACAAACCAAGACATTTTCCTGAACTAAATGGAATTCAACAGTTTAACTATATTGAATGTAACTGTACCTGTGACAGACAGAGTGACTCCAGGAATGCCAGTATATCTCCATCCTCCAGTCTGATCTGTAAATCTGAATTTGTACGTAGCTGAGTCACTCTCTCTCAGGTCTGTGATTGACAGGGTGTGACCATTCTCTTTATCCTTACGGTATGTCACACGTCCTTTGTAGTCTGGGTCATCACTCAGACTTACATAATTCTCCCCAGCATCATGTTTAGTGAACCAAAACGTTGTTGTGATTGTATAACCTCTGGGATATGTGTAAGAGCAGGACAGCTTCACTGTTGACCCCTTCAAGGTACAGATACTCTGAGTGGTGTATGTTACACTCCAGCCATCCTGACCCAGTACCACTGAAACACAGTCACACAACACAATGGTCTCAGAATTAAGCCAAGGCCAATTGGCTCACACTGATGCCTGTAGATTGACAAACATGTCAAGTGTAATGACTAAACAATGACTACATTTAGATAAACCTATAACTAATTGAACTCAACCCTGTATTATTATATCTGATTAATAATGTTAATTCATAAGGAAGGGATTATGTAGCATGAACAAGGAGTAATTAAAACATAATAAACACCATTCCAACTTAGTTAGAGAGGTATGTGGTGTGGGTTATAAAGTAAGCCAAAAGGATCGTTAAACTATGGTTGAACCGACCCAACTTAGCCCTGAGATGTTTAGATAAGGCAGTGAGTAACTTCTTAGGTCTTCCATTATCTTGGGTTGTCTGCTAAAGTGGTAATACATTATAGTGAGCCTTTAGGAGAATAAATGATATTGTGTGTCGTGTGTGTGCGCTGGTGAGTTGGAATGAACTTTTGAACCTGTTTTTATCCTGGTCAAGAGGAGGAGCTTTATTCTGTAACCAATGACGTCATATTTTGTATATCAACTGTTGTTTGTGGTTAAATGGGAGCGTGCTCCGAGAATAAATACTATTATCTATTTTTAATAAGACTCTTCCCTGTCTATTTTATGTTAATAAGGATCTTACAAATTCTTAGAAACAGAGTGATTTTAATTAATGAGCACATAAGGGAATTATGAAATTCCTCTAGCAACTATATAACACAACATTTATTTGTCACAAAACCATCAGAAGGCCTGTAAATATTTCTAGAGTTGAAAATGAGATGGACTTTTATCTGCAAAAATCTATTTGATGGAAACACAACTATGATGGAAAAATGTGCATACTATTTTTATGCAGATTCTAAAATATTTTCATGAAAATGTATTGCAAATTGAATGGAAACCTGACTATAGACACCTTATAGACTCTGGCAAATGCGCTAGTACAGTCTCACTTTGATTATGCTGCACATCATGGTTCACCAGCAGCACCAAACATCTGAAGAATAAGTTACAGACCAGCCAAAGGCTTGTAAGAATTGTACTTAAACTTATTTGGAGGTTGAGCATTTTTTGTCTGTATCTCTGTAATGTGTCTGTATCTCTGTAATGTGCCTGTATCTCTGTAATGTGTCTGTATCTATGTAATGTGTCTGTATCTATGTAATGTGTCTGTATCTATGTAATGTGTCTGTATCTATGTAATGTGTCTGTATCTCTGTAATGTGCCTGTATCTCTGTAATGTGTCTGTATCTCTGTAATGTGCCTGTATCTCTGTAATGTGTCTGTATCTATGTAATGTGTCTGTATCTATGTAATTGTATATGTATTTATGTAAAACATAGGGACCACAATGGAAATAAGTCCCCGACTTTATTGTGCAATCCTTTAAAACAACAATCCTGGTCACTTTTAAAAAACTCTGTTTTTGTATTTCTTTAACTGATCAATAAAATAAATCAATCAATCCAACCTGTGCAGCAGCCATTTGATGAATGGAAAGAGAAATCTGTCACAAAACACCAACAAGTTGAATGACATTCAGAGATTGTCAAGCCTTCAATACTGGGTAAGACTACAAGGTAAGGAAGGATGTATTTTCTGTTTGTCCAGACTGAGATCGAGTATTGATTGTAGTTTAAAAAAAGCAAAACATGGTATTGAAGTGCTCGAAGTCATTATGCTTTTGTTTATTGGTTGTGTGGTGCATTGGCACAGAAACCTGTTGGTGGAAAATTTGTCGCATGCTATTTTATATACTGTACATACAAAGGTGGCATCAAAATGTTGAAAATCAGATTTTCCCCCTAGCTGATCATTGTCTGCAGCCGGCTCTGATCGTAGTGTAAAGAAACAGGGCGAGTGAGCTCGTCCGTGGTGGTCGGTGAACCCTCAACCTTCTGGCCAATAACTCCGCGTGGAATTAACTGTCCCACAAAAACACAGTCGCTATATAATGAATATGAACTGGGTGGGTTGAGATTATTAAATATAAAAGCACTAAAACTCTCTCTAAAAGCTTCACTTATACAAAAGTTTTACTTGAACCCAAAATGGTTCTCAAGTAGATTACTAAGAAAAACTCATCCCTTGTTAATAAATGGCCTTTTTGTCTTTGTGCAGATTGCCATGTCTAACTTTCGATGAATTTAAAATGAAAACTTCTTCAAAGTATCTGTCTTTTTCAAACAAGCATTGCACAGCTGGTTACAATTTCAATTTCATCCCCCAGAAAAGATAGAACAAATATTACAACAAATATTATGGTTGAACTGGTTGATAAAATACCTGTATTTATGGAAAATATGTTTGAAGAGGGTATTTTGTTTTTAAATTATATTGTAAATTGGAATGGTAGAATTATGTATTTCATGGAGTTATCGGAATTGTAAGATTACAACCAATTGAACACAGCTTTACCCCCCAAAATTGAGTCGCTACATTTATTGTTATTTGTGGTTGTAAACATTATTTCGAGTTGATTATGTGGGGAGAGTCGTGTGAAAATATGATTAACTCTGTGGAGGGTTGTGCATTTAGTTTTTCACCTTAAGATGGACCAATTTCAAACTGAGTAGGGTTTGTCCACATTGTTGCCATAGTTGCTGAGTTGAGTGTGAATGGAAACCACAGATAAGCATCACTCAGTGAAGTGTGAAAGATAACTATTTAAAGTGAAGTGGAAACTCCTAACAAAACACACCAGAATAACATTATGATTCTTAACATTTTAGAAATGTCTGTAGATTGATAAAGAGAGCAACTAAAAGATAAGAATGAGACCATACCTGCTACAGACCAGAGAAAGACCACCAACACACTTCCTGCTGTTCTCAAGGCCATTGTTGCATCTCCCACCCTGCAGTCTTAGAAACATAAACAACAACTCACTCTATAGCCGGTGAATAACTCCACCTGATACATTGAAGTAGAAACTGTAAATGAGGTACAGGTCCTCATTACTGAAAATGAACCAGGCTCATATTGTGTTGTATTATGCTATATGGTTGTCTATATGAATACTGTCTGTAAGTCTACTGCACTATGTATGTAATGTGTGTGACGTGTTGCATGTCTGTCTACATCTGTCTATTTAAGATGACATGTAGTATGATGCAAAAACTATTTCCTAATGGATACAGTAAAGTCATCACCATCATCACCATCACCATCACCATCATCACCATCATTATAAACAACAACAACATATTGAACAGATCTGTAGTACTGTAAACACATATTTCTGAATGTTCTGAAGCTGTTTTATTCTCAGAACCCCAAATATAGGAGGATAAATGTTCAATCCTCTACGATCCGTCAAGCTGTACAGCAGCCTATAGACTGACCACCAGGCTCAATGACAGCTCCTATCCCCAAGCTGTGTGGCTAAACAGCAAGTGACTCTCACACACGTACACATGCGTACACACACACACACACACACACACACACACACACACACACACACACACACTGCAATGTTACAATGTTTGTCTGCATGTCTATTTTACCCTGGTTAATCATTTCATCACTATGTAGATCAACACTCCTACACTGAGACACTTTATGAATACTGGCCCTGATGTAACAACCAAAACACAGATCAAAACATAACAAGAAATAAAATGATACATTAACCTTCAAGTATATGACTTATGACTAAAACAAATAACCAAAAACTATTTTTCCAGATATTGTCAAGAGTACTTACAGAGTGAAGTGAAGGGGAGAGGTCTTGTACAGTGAGTCAACTGACTGGCAGTGTGTGGGAAGTGCTAGTAGGTGTCAGTTCTGTGGTTGATACATATTTAAAGTAGAACACAAGTAGCTGATGCAGAACTGTCCTTTCCTTCCTCTTTAAGACATTAACATGCATGAGGACCAGAACAGCATGTCAGAGAAGGGAGGTTACTGTATTAAAATGGGCCCTACATTTCTATAACGGACAAAATGTCCCCCATTTACACTTTCATTTAAATACAGAACCATGTTAACAATATGTTGACTATTCTATATGGAATGTTTATAATATCTCAGAATGTGTTTTGCCTTGTCCCTCTGAGTTCTACATGGAACAGGTCAAAGTTCCATTTACATTTGGTCAGTTCCATGATGTCATTCATTCTATTCTACAAACCCATTTAATGTACACTCCTCATCAGCTGCATCAAAGACCCTGCACTGACCCCCTTTAGTGTCTACAACATTGTTGTTGTAGAGGCGTTGGCCTGGGCAACAACCCCCTCAAGATTCTAATGATGACATCATCTCCATCATCTAACATCAATGATCAAACATGTTTCACAGCTCAGGCCGAGGGGGCGGGGGAAGGAAATCAGAGGAGCACTCCTCTTCACTTTGATTGACACTTACTCCTACTGTGTGTCCAGTGTGCTGTCTTGACTGTGTGTCAGAGGACTACAAAAGCGGTGACACCCCCCAACAGCCCCATTCTATCCAAGCTTCCTGTTCCCTATTAAGGTAGCTACACGGTCCCTCCTCCTCTTCCTCAATCTTCATATTCATTATTCTGTTATTCCTTCCCTTCTTCCTTACTCTGTCATATCCGGACGGTACGTGGTGTTCAGGGTTGTCAGGGTTGCCATGGTTTCCTGTCTCTCCCTCTCTGGTCAGGCTTGTGTTTGAAGCGACACTTGTCACCATAGAAACAGCCGGTGGTCCTCCAGAAGAAACACTCATCACCATTGATGGGAGCCATCCTCCTGGTCCTGGGAGAGAGAGAGACAAACAGTATGAAAACACAAGCACCTGCACCTGTGCTCCTGTTTCCTCCTTCCATCACTTTGTACATTTCAAAAGTTTATATGAGATGATTGGTAACACTTTAGAATAACTCAGAATTATTCATTATAAATGATTATATATATGTTTATAAATCGTAAATGATGTTTTGACAGACAGATGGATGTCCTTACCCTGTGGAGGCGTACTTGGAGGCTGAGGAGGTGTTGAGGCCTATAGGGTTGGTCCTCTGAGGAGAGGGAGGGGTTCTCTGCATCTAGCTGTCTGGGTACCTGATCACCAGCCTGGTGCTCTCCAGCTCCACCCCCTGGACCGGAGGACAAACAGCAGGCACAGTCCAAATACATGCAATGGGACCAATAGCATAGTCCCACAAGTAAAATGGAACCAATAACAAAGCTTGTTTTTCCTTTGCTGCCAGAAAGGAGTTGAATCGTTGTACTTTTCTCTCTGTGTTGAACGATGGTGATACTATTTAAAGCTCTAAACTGAAGCTCTAAACTGAAGGCTCTTGACTCTGTATCATGCAGAGACGTCTAACTCACCATTGAGATCTCTACTGTGCTGTCAGGTGGACATCAATAGCAACACGCAGCCTCAAACCCTGGTCCATTCCTATTCAGAAGGCCATTTAAGGAAAACTGAGGGGAGGGTAGGGGAGGTAGAGGAGATGAAGTGAGAGAGTGAAGGGAGGAAAGGATGGGGAGATAGAAGGAGTGGGGAAGACAGACCGACACACACACACACACACACAATCAGCAATCTCCACGTTCACAGTAGAATTCAACCCCATCAGTGCACTCCCCTTGAAGAAGTATCCCTTTGGCCAATCAGGGGCGAGCTGGATGGACTTCTGAGCGTCTGATAGGGCAGAGGGGTAGAGCTCCAGACACCAGTAGCAGTATGAACCACATTCCCAAAGAAATACAAGAAATGAGATCAAAGTAGAAATAGTCCATCCAGACCTTTACCACCTAGTAAATCTGTTGGACCACTTACATTCGAGTACTCCTGCAGTAGTCTAGGGAGCAACATACCCATACCACCCACACAGGCACACACACACACACACACACACAAGCAAAAACACACACGCACACACACATATAAACACACACACACACACAACACACACGCAGGCACACACACACACACACACACACACACACAACGTCTGAACTACCGGGAAAGACTCTGGCAAGTTCCAGACTCAGTGTGTGTTTACGTGTGTGTGTGTGCGTGCATGTTCGTGTGTGTGTTTGTTGATGAACAGTGCTGATTGTTGATCTATTACAGTTTATCTCCTGACAGTAATGGAGTATCCCTGGCTGGCCTATAGGCTAGCCACCCATGCATTATGTTGCTTAAGGGCGCCATCATGTGTACAATAGGCACAAATACAAGAAACATAATTGATATAATTGTTGTCTATTTATTGACTTTGAGCTTATTTACAACATGATACTTGCACTGTATTCAATGTAAAGAAACAAAAAAAGCTAAATGTAATGTATCTAAAATAGGTAATAATTCACAATTTGATAATAAAACAAGCAATATTACGACACTGAACAATATGGTATAACATAATATAAAATATAAAATGCCCAATAATATCTGACACCAATACAAAGTAAAACGTATTTAAACAAATCAGGAGCAACTCGAGAGCTAGAATTATTTAAAAGCTCTTATCAAAATGATTCCTTTTGTGTCACTAAAACAAGCCAATACTTTATCTATTATAAACAATCTGGAATTGGCTAAATCCCATAGAAAAAGATCAAAAACATTTAAGTACACAAGAAAATAAGGCTATTTATTAAGCGGAGCTAGTTCAGAAAGGAAACCCGAGTGCCTGCCTCAACTGAGATTGCACCAATTAGAGGCTAGTATCATTCACGACTTCCTTATTGACCGGGTCTGCTCTTACATCCTTCTGCCGCTTGCTGCTACTAAGCGCTGGCTTCTTTTTCTCCATTGACTCTGCTGCTGTAACTAGCTGTTTCTCGCTATGCTGCTGATTTCTGATATAATGTTTTCTTTGTAAGTGCTCGCTAGCTGTGTTTGAACCTCGCCCGCATCGTTCAATATGCTCATGTTGCAATGTTTGGCTGCTGCGGGGATGCGATTAATTGCGAGGATCAACCATGTTGCTGCTCTGTTTTCAGTTAATAGCTGGATACAAACTAGCTAGCTAAGTAGATTTAGCCTCAGGAGTAGTCTATCATATAGCCTACTTGTTTGTTCCCAATACAGTGATCCCTCGCCACTTCGCGGTTCACTTATCGCGGATTCGCTATTTCGCGGATTTTCATAATGCATTTTTTTTTTTTTTTGGTGCATTGTGCTCTGCATTCTGATTCGCTAAAAACTCACTCCCGCTTCTTGTATCAAAACATGCTACGAATTGTGCTATCATTTTGTCGTCTCGTGCAGTTATGTGTACGTATATAAAACAGCTTGGCAAATTTACATTAAGTTGGCCAAATTATCTTGTAATTTCGAACATCTCCTAAACCCATAATGTCGACGAAACGCTCTGAAGAGCAGTGAAACGGCCTACACGTGAGTCACTGTATTTGTATACATGTAATAGTTGCTAATTGTAAAAAAAAAAAAAGTTTTCTATTTCGCGGATTTCACTTATCGCGGGTCATTTTCGGAACGTAACCCCCGCGATAAACGAGGGATACCTGTACCAGCTTTCGAGCTGAGTCAGTGTGCTCCGCGAACCATCATGGAGAATAGTCCTTCATCCATACAAGGAGGAATAAGCCTGTGCTAGATTAGCATACAGGCTATGTGTTGCAATACAGTGAGTGAGAAGCAATGTTTTCTGATCATGAGCAGAAGATGTTGTTTATCACAGTGATTCAGTAGTATTTCAGTCAGTGAACGTTAACTAGTTTAGTACAGCATGTCGCCAGCTCACGAACCCGCTGCAATCAATGCACACTATCAGCCATAGCTTACATTTTACAGGTCATCCCAGTCACATTAGTCGGTGGGACTTTCGCCGACAGTCACTATTCAAATGTTGTACAAAATATTTCTGGTTATTATTCTTGGAACCCTATTCCCTTACACAGTTTAAACTAGTGTTAGGGTTGCGAAAGTTCAACTGAGATAGGAACAATAGTACACCTGAACTTGGTTAAAATAATTGTTCAATTCAAAAGTTAATAAATGGCAAATAAAATTTCCGTATATACGGGTTCAATGTTTCATCACGCAGGATAAGACAGAGAACTGATTTGTTTCTGACAAAGATAATATTTTATACTCGTGACAGAGATTGTTTCCCGCTTCCGAGCCGGCCTGTCAGAGTAGAGACTGGGCGTGGTTTAGACTCACCCAGCCTATCGTTGATGTTGGCACCTTAAGCCAGTCCTGGCCCCTTAGCGCATATGATGTCCCAACGCTGTTGCTGTGTAGATTACCCTCCTTCACCCCAAAGACTTGGGTCAGACAATTTTATAACATTGTCTGAGATATCTGCACCTGTATGCATTGTCCTCTGTTCTCGCTCAAGGCTAACTACAGCTTCCCAGCTTCTTATTTGAGCTAACTGTTACTTTCAGCACACAGACATCCAGGCGCCCAAACAGTTTGTCAATATCAAATCACATTTGTTATAGTATTCAATCACATATGATACAGTTGCTAATCACGTTTGTTATAGTATTGGGTTATAGTGCATAACTCAGAACCTCACATATGTTTTTCGTGTGTATAGTTTATCTGTTATTGTCTATTCAGCAGTCTCCTGATTCACCCCCCTCCTGTGTCTCTCTAAGATTAGCACAGTCTCGGTCACATAGTACAGCGCCCACACTACTGATACATTTGTTGCATACACACACATATTTCATACAGTACAGCGCTCTCTCTAACACACACACATCTCAGGCTGATATTCATGGTCAGACAGAGCACTGGTAAGAGTAGAGAACAATGGAAAATGCAGGTTCACAAGAGTCAGCAATTCAAACTTTAATGCATAAGAATAGTTAGTTAAGCATGTCAAAAACCTTATAAAAACCCCACACTAGAAGCCTTCAAATGAACTTGCAGACTGGTCTGGACTAGTGCATTTGTATAGTTACACTTTAGCTGCACTTCTACTCTGATTTGCTCAGAGCGTCTGCTAGATCATTAGTGCAGGGGTTCTTCAGCCTGGGACCAGAATACAACATTCTGTGTTTTCCTGGGACCCAAACTCAGGAATATATGCAACTATACATAATTATCAGTACATTTCATTGCCCTTATGCCTAAAACAAATGCAATATAGACAAAAACAAATAACAATTAAATTAAATATCCATATGTATTAATGTTTATTTTCCTCCATTAAAAACATATCTGTCTAGGTTGGAACTGTTGCTGTTAAAATTCAATAAATCATTTTAATTCTGAATTGGAATAAAAGGAATGATCACATCACACAGATGAATAACAGAACACACACAGGCTTTTTGATAGTGCAACCCTAAGTAACAGTACAGATGAAAAATGATCAGGCCTACTGTACATCTTACTGTAGAAATGATTGTTGAAATTCTAGGTTGGAACTGTTGCTGTTAAACTACAATACATCTTTTTTTATTCTGAACTGGAATAAACTGATTGATCACATCTGTAGACCAGAAAACCCCCACACAGTCCTAATGAGAGCATGTCTATTCTGGGCTCTGTTTTTGACAGTGCAACACTGAGGTTATGCTCAGCCTTGACACTGTTTCTGTACTTGTTTTTTAAGTATGTCAGAGTTGAGAACCCTGACTCACATAGGTATGTGGTGCCAAACTGGACCAGAACATCTACTGCTTTCTCAGTCAGACAGGAGACCGCTTCCTACTGTAGATGAGCAGCCCAGATCTGTGAGTGTGTTTGCCTCAAAAAGCATCTTGCGTCAATCAGTTTATTCCAGTTAAGAATAACAATTATTATTGTATTTTAACAGCAACAGTTCCAACCTAGACTAGTTTTCGACACTCATTTCTACAGTAAGATGTAAAGTAGGCCTGATCATTTTTCATCTGTTCTGTTACTAGGTTTGCACTATCAGTAGCTAGCTTGCTTTGGCGAATGTTAGCTATTAGCCGTGTACAAGGCCAGGGGATTGAAAGAGAAACTCACATCTACTACTATGAGAGTTAGTTAGTACTTCCTTATTACTGCTTATCACCTGTTATAAAATGCCAGCAATCTGAACGACAGCGCTGCGTCGTGTGTAGCGGAGTGATCTTCAAGAAAACCGCAGAAAAGAGATCCGGTACACAACTCCGATGCACACAGGCATCTCCCTCTCACACTCATGCAGCTGCCAAACTGAGCAGAGACCGCAGCTTAAGCAGAAAGCACATTGAACAGAGCGCAGATGCACTTGGCCAAATCAATTCCAGTAATTAATGAAATAATGATGTATCTACACTGACACGTCGCGATCCACCATTAACAGGTCCGTGACCCAACTTTAAGAAAGGCTGCATTAGTGCATACTGACTGGTTGCATCACCGACTGTTATGGCAACTGCTCGGCCTCCGACCAAAAGGCGTGTATGGCCCAGTACATCACTGGGGCCAAGCTTCCTGCCATCCAGGACCTCTAACCTGGCGGTGTCAGAGGAAGGCCATAAAAATGGTCAGACTCCAGCCACCCCAGTCATAGGCTGTTCTCTTTGCGACCGCACGGCAAACGGTTACGGACCGCCATGTCTAGGTCCAAAAGGCTTCTTAACAGCTTCTACCCCCAAGCCATTAGACTCCTGAACAGCTAATCAAAGGGCGACCAAGACACTGCTGCAACACTCTGTTTATTATCTCTGCATAGTCCCTTTAACTCTACCTACATGTACAAACCGGTGCCCCCCCAGCATTTCCCTGTAAGATCTACACCTGTTGTATTCCGCACATGTGACAAATACAAGTTGATACTGTTGCATGAGTCACATTATTAGTTTCCATTTTATGGTATAATTTGTGTCACTAATATTTACTTCATCCTTATCTGCAACAGTAGGTTCAGGCTCGGATTTATTAGCCATGTTCTAATCCTGTTATGTATTTTACATAGGTAGTCCTCCCTGTCGGTCCATCTTTACATTGAATGCTACTGTAGCGATCACTTAATTCTAGTCATCATGTATTAGCTACTGTTATTCATTCTTATTCATCTTCTGCTAGTAATACATTTACGCATGTTATCATGTATGCTTGTACATAGTGAGTATGCAGGCATCTTATACCCTGATGAGACTCACTCTGCTACAGTAGTTTTAGTGAGAGTGGGTCATATCTACCACCATCGGGCTGGCCCAAATGCTGTTGGCCGCTATATGCGCTGTTCAGCAGTCGAGCATTACTGGGTCTTTTTATCATTAAGCATATATTCATAGATGTACGGCATCATTTAAAATGTCATACTACTTATTAAACCGAACTTTCTTCCTCAGATTTCAAGTTATCACATTGGACCTTAGTGGGGAAGCTGACGCTGTGATTACTAATCAAGGCTAGCTATAATTTCAGCTGTGTTGGATGGGATGTTGATACTAGCATTACCCAGCGTGTGGGTGGTCTTACTGTAGTTTCAGCTGTGTTGGATGGGATGTTGATACTAGCATTACCTAGCGTGTGGGTGGTCTTACTATAATTTCAGCTGTGTTGGATGGGATGTTGATACTAGCATTACCCAGCGTGTGGGTGGTCTTACTGTAGTTTCAGCTGTGTTGGATGGGATGTTGGCACCCCAATGGTGGAACAAACTCCCTCACGACGCCAGAACAGCGGAGTCAATCACCACCTTCCGGAGTCACCTGAAACCCCACCTCTTCAAGGAATACCTAGGATAGGATAAAGCAATCCTTCTGCCCCCCCCCCCCCCCCCCTTAAAAGATTTTGATGCACTGTTGTAAAGTGGCTGTTCCACTGGATGTCATAAGGTGAACGCACCAATTTGTAAGTCGCTCTGGATAAGAGCGTCTGCTAAATGACTTAAATGTAAATGTAAATGTTGATACTAGCATTACCTAGCGTGTGGGTGGTCTTACTGTAGTTTCAGCTGTGTTGGATGGGATGTTGATACTAGCATTACCTAGCGTGTGGGTGGTCTTACTATAGTTTCAGCTGTGTTGGATGGGATGTTGATACTAGCATTACCTAGCATGTGGTGGTCTTACTATAGTTTCAGCTGTGTTGGATGGCATGTTGATACTAGCATTACCTAGCATGTGGTGGTCTTACTATAATTTCAGCTGTGTTGGATGGGATGTTGATACTAGCATTACCTAGCATGTGCTGGTCTTACTATAGTTTCAGCTGTGTTGGATGGGATGTTGATACTAGCATTACCTAGCATGCGGTGGGCTTACTAAACACCTGAAGGAGCAGAGCTAATGAATAGTTCAACATATTTCTGCATGAAATGTAATCAAATCTGGAAATAGCAAAATCTTATAGTAAAATAGCAGAAGCATAATCTATCCCATTTATCATCTATATACAAACTGTATTTATCATATATATACATACTGAATTTATCATTAGGATAACAATCTAAATTCCAGCATTCACTCAAAAGTTAAAGGTCATTGTCTGGAAAACCTAATAGATAAGAAAACATTATGATAGTAAGAGAATAGCATTGTGAGGCCTAGCTTTGGTTTGATGCTGTTGCTCTTCAGTCCAGGTTCTGTGGTGGTTCTCTTCAGTCCAGTTTCTGTGGTGGTTCTCTTCAGTCATGTTCTGTGGTTGTTCTCTTCAGTCCAGGTTCTGTTGTGGTTCTCTTCAGTCCAGGTTCTGTGGTGGTTCTCTTCAGTCAGGTTCTGTGGTGGTTCTCTTCAGTCCAGGTTCTGTGGTGGTACTCTTCAGTCCAGGTTCTGTGGTGGTTCTCTTCAGCCCAGGTATTGTGGTGGTTCTCTTCAGTCCAGGTTCTGTGGTGGTTCGCTCCAGTTCTCATAATCGGAGGGCTCCGCATCTATCTGAGAGTCTGTGTCACTGTCCAGGTTCTGTGGTGGTTCTCTCCAGTTCTCATAATTGGAGGGCTCAGCATCTATCTGAGTAGCTGTGTCACTGTCCAGGTTCTGTGGTGGTTCTCTCCAGTTCTCATAATTGGAGGGCTCAGCATCTACCTGAGAGGCTGTGTCACTGTCCAGGTTCTGTGGTGGTTCTCTTCAGTCCAGGTACTGTGGTGGTTCTCTTCAATCCAGGTTCTGTGTTGGTTCTCTTTAGTCCAGGTTCTGTGGTGGTTCGCTCCAGTTCTCATAATCGGAGGGCTCAGCATCTATCTGAGAGGCTGTGTCACTGTCCAGGTTCTGTGGTGGTTCTCTCCAGTTCTCATAATCGGAGGGCTCAGCATCTACCTGAGGGGCTGTGTCACTGTCCAGGATCTGTAGTGGTTCTCTCCAGTTCTCATAATCGGAGGGCTCGGCATCTATCTGAGGGGCTGTGTCACAAGGGAGTCCCTTAATTTGAAAGAAGACACTCTGAATTAGCACTTTACGAACCACTCCCTCTACATTTTTATGTAAATTAATTTTCTTACTGTCTATGTTATTAGGATTAAAATAACTTCGGTTGTTGACATTATTACCTGTGTGTCTGCCGTGGCATCACTTCCTCCTGTGGATCTCCTGTAATGAGGGACAGAGTGAGTTCTGCTCTCTACTGACCTCTAGTGGAAGTTGATATGTTACTAATACAGTAGATGTAAATGGCTGTCTCACCTCTTCATATAGCAGTAGATGGTGAGTAGAAGAGCTCCAGCAGTCAGGACAGCCCCCACCCCCACCACAGGAACCCAGGGAAACACTGCTGCAGGGTCATGAGGTTATAAATGCATGATGTCAGAATGAAATCTGTAAAGTTACAGAGCACAAAAATAGACAGAATGTGTCATACTTACACATAACATTAATATGGACAGGGATATGTTCCCTCCCAATAATGTTCAGGGCCTCGCAGTAGTATCCCTCTCTGTCCTCAGAGCTGATGTTATGGATGGTGTATCTCTGTCCAGAATGTCTCATCGACATGTTCTTGTACCAGGTGTAATTCTGCACAGGTGGGTTGGCGTCACTGCTGCAGGTCAGAGTCACTGAACTGCCCTCCACTATTTCACCAGAGGGACTGACTGAAACCGAGGTGTTCTTTGGGCCATCTGGTAAAGGACCATTAAAAAGACATTAACATCTTGGTTATGGTATATATTATCTTGGCTTTCTGAAGACATTAGATTTAGCAAATAAAGTACATCAGCGCATTTTACAAGATATATTAAAATAATTACATTGAGAAAAATGTAAAGCACATGCTCTGAGGTTCCAACATGATGTTACTTCATAAAGAATACAACTGGAGATAGATACAAAATATTTACAATGTTAATATACCAAGCTAATGATTTAAACCCTATGTACTTACATGTGACGGTGAGAGTCTCTTCAGCAGAGGGGAGATCCTCATGGCCTTCTACAGCACAGGAGTATCTGCCTGCATCCTCACTGCTGACTGGGTTTAGGATATAGACAGGAGAGGAGGTGTTGCTGTTTGGTATAGGCTGTCCATTCTTATACCAACTGAAGGCTGTGATGGGGTCCAGTGTACATGTGATTATACACGTTAGTGTCACATTCTCCCTCTCTGACACAGATGTAGGATCCATCTCCAACACAACATCTGGAGTTAAAGGAAACAAATCATTAATATCCTCCTAAATACACAATATATCCAAAAGTATGTGGACACCCTTTCAAATGAGTGGATCCAGCTATTACAGCCACACCCGTTTCTGGCAGGTGTGTAAAATCGAGAACACAGCCATGCAATCCTCATAGACAAACATTGGCAGTAGAATGGCCTTACTGAAGAGCTCAGTGACTTTCAACGTGTCACCTTCATAGGATTCCACCTTTCCAAGAAGTCAGTTTGTCGAATTTCTGCCCTGCTAGAGCAGCCCCGTTCAACTGTAAGTGCTGTTATTGTGAAGTGGAAACATCTAGGAGCAACAGCGGCTCAGCCACAAATTGGTAGGCCACACAAGTCAAGCTCACAGAACGGGACCGCCGAGTGCTGAAGCGCTTAGCACTTTAAAACCGTCTGTCCTGGGGTGCAACATTCACTACCAAGTTCCAAACTGCCTTTGGAAGTAACTTCAGCACAATAACTGTTCGTCGGGAGCTTCATGAAATGGGTTCCCATGGCCGAGCAGCCGCACACAAGCCTAAGATCACTGTGAGCTATGCCAAGCGTCGACACAAGATAGCGCCGACAGAGATGGTCACCTCGCTTCAGGTCCTTAGAAAACGATGCAGTTCTTTGTTTTTTTATGTATTATTTCTTACATTGTTAGCCCAGAAAATCTCAAGTGTTATTACATACAGCCAGGAAGAACTATTAGATATAAAAGCGACGTCAACTTACCAACAATACGACCAGGAATACGTCTTTCCCGAAGCGGATCCCTTGTTCGGAACTCCACCCTGACATTGGATCTTATCCCAGAGGCCGACCCAAAACAATGCGGTCGCCGCAGGAGAGGCAGACGGATCGGCCTACTGGTCAGACTCAGAAGGCGATCACACCATCCACCGCTTCCGACCATATTACTCGCCAATGTCCAATCTCTAGACAACAAGGTGGACCAAATGTGGGCACGAGTTGCCTTCCAGAGAGACATCAGAGATTGTAACATTCTCTGTTTCACGGAAACATGGCTCACTATGGATACGTTGTCAGAGTCGGTACAGAAACCCGGTTTCTTCATGCATCGCGCCGACAAAAACAAACATGTCTCTGATAAGAAGAAGGGAGGGGGTGTATGCCTTATGACTAAATACTTGTGGTGTAATCATAACAACATGCAGGAACTCAAGTCCTTCTGTTCACCTGACCTAGAATTCCTTAAAATCAAATTCCGACAGCATTATCTTCCAAGAGAATTCTCTTAGATTATAGTCACAGCCGTCTATATCCCCCCCAAGCAGATACCTCGTCGGCCCTGAAAGAACTTCAAACTGGAAACCATACATCCCAAGGCTGCATTTATTGTAGCTGGGGATTTTAACAAAGCTAACCTGATAACAAGCCTTCCTAAATTTTATCAGAATATCGACTGCGTGACTCGAGCTGGTAGCATTCTGGATCACTGCTACTCTAACTTCCGTGATGCATACAAAACCCTCCCCCGCCCTGCCTTTGGCAAATCTGACCATGACTCTATTTTGTTGCTCCCAGAATATAGACAGAAACTAAAACTAGAAACACCCATACTCAGGTCTATTCAACACTGGTCTGACCAGTCGGATTCTATGCTTCAAGATTGCTTCGATCACGTGGACTGGGATTTGTTCCGGATAGCATCAGACAATAACATTGATGTATACGCTGACTCAGTGAGCGAGTTTATTAGCAAGTGCATCAGAGATGTCGTACCCACTG
This sequence comes from Salvelinus fontinalis, assembly GCF_029448725.1. NCBI lineage: Eukaryota > Metazoa > Chordata > Actinopteri > Salmoniformes > Salmonidae > Salvelinus > Salvelinus fontinalis. Next base: position 63,396,584 of record NC_074667.1, read on the forward strand.
TGACTATTAAAACGTTTCCTAACCAGAAACAGTGGATTGACGGCAGAATTCTTGCAACATTGAAAGCGCGAACCACCGCTTTTAACCATGGCAAGGCGACCGAAAACATGACCGAATACAAACAGTGCAGCTATTCCCTCCGCAAGGCAATCAAACAAGCAAAGTGTCGGTATAAGGACATTGTAGAGTCGCAATTCAACGGCTCAAACACGAGACGTATGTGGCAGGGTCTACAGTCAATCACGGATTACAAAAAGAAAACCAGCCCCGTCGTAGACACCGATGTCTTACTCCCAGACAAATTAAACAACTTCTTTGCTCGCTTTGAGGACAGTACAGTGCCACTGACATGGCCCGCTACCATAGACTGTGGGCTCTCCTTCTCCGTGGCTGACGTGAGTAAAGCATTTAAACGTGTTAACCCTCGCAAGGCTGCCGGCCCAGAAGGCATCCCTAGCCGTGTCCTCAGAGAATGCGCAGACCAGCTGGCTGGTGTGTTTATGGACATATTCAATCAATCCCTATCCCAGTCTGCTCTCCCCACATGCTTCAAGAGGGCCACCATTATTCCTGTTCCCAAGAAAGCTAAGGTAACTGAACTAAATTACTATTGCCCCGTTGCAGTCACTTCTGTCATCATGAAGTGCTTTGAGAAACTAGTCAAGTATCATATCACCTGACTTGGTGATAGACCTAGACCCACCCCAATTTGCTTACCGCCCCAATAGGTCCACTGATGATGCAATCGCCAACACACTGCACACTGCCCTATCCCATTTGGACAGGAAGAATACCTACGTAAGAATGCTGTTCATTGACTACAGCTCAGTACCCTCCAAACTCGTCGTTAAGACCCTAGGTCCTCTATGCAACTGGGTCCTGGACTTTCTGACGGGCTGCCCCCAGGGGATGAAGATAGGAAACAATATCTCCAATCAGCTGGTCCTCAACACTGGGACCCTACAAGGGTGCGTTCTCGGCCCTCTCCTGTACTCCCTGTTCACCTATGACTGCGTGGCCATGCACGGTTCCAACTCAATCATCAAGTTAGCAGACGACACTACAGTGGTAGGCTTGATGACCAACAACGACGAGACGGCCTACAGGGAGGCGGTGAGGGCCCCCGGAGTGTGGTGTCAGGAAAATAACTTCTCACTCAACGTCAACAAAACAAAGGAGATGATCGTAGACTTCAGGAAACGGCAGAGGGAGCACCCCCCCATCCACATCAACAGGACAGTAGTGGAGAAGGTGGAAAGTTTTAACTTCTTCGGGGTTGGTGTCCAACCTAAGTGTATGTTAACTTCCGACTTTAACTGTATGTCCTCTGATGTGAAATACAAGATTTGTTATTTTTCTGTTACATACCACTACTAAGCCTGTATTACTGCCCTTAATAAGGTAATTACAGTTATCTACAGTTGAAGTTGGAAGTTTACATACACTTAGGTTGGAGTCATAATTAAAACTCGTTTTTCAACCACTTCACAAATTTCTTGTTAACAAACTATAGTTTTGGCAAGTCGGTTAGGACATCTACTTCGTGCATGACACAAGTAATTTTTCCAACAATTGTTGACAGACAGATTATTTCACTTATAATTCATTGTATCACAATTCCAGTGGGTCAGGAGTTTACATACACTAAGTTGACTGTGCCTTTAAACAGCTTGGAAATTCCAGAAAATTATGTCATGGCTTTAGAATCTTCTGATAGGATAATTGACATAATTTGAGTCAATTGGAGGTGTACATGTGGATGTATTTCAAGGCCTACCTTCAAACTCGGTGCCTCTTTGCTTGACATCTTGGGAAAATCTTTAAAAAATCAGCCAAGACCTCAGAAAAAAAATTGTAGACCTCCACAAGTCTGGTTCATCATTGGGAGCAATTTCCAAACGCCTGAAGGTATCACGTTCATTTGTACAATCAATAGTACGCAAGTATAAACACCATGCGACCACGCAGCCGTCATACCGCTCAGAACTGTTTGGCCATAATGACCATCTTATGTTTGGAGGAAAAGGGGGAGGCTTGCAAGCCGAAGAACACCATCCCAACTGTGAAGCACGGGGATGGCAGCATCATGTTGTGGTGGTGCTTTGCTGCAGAAGCGACTGGTGCACTTCACAAAACAGGTGGCATCATGAGGCAGGAAAATTATGTGGATATATTGAAGCAACATCTCAAGACATCAGTCAGGAAGTTAAAGCTTGGTCGCAAATGGGTCTTCCAAATGGACAATGACCCCAAGCATACTTCCAAAGTTGTGGCAAAATGGCTTAAGGACAACAAAGTCAAAATATTGGACTGGCCATCACAAAGCCCTGACCTCAATCCTATAGAAAATATGTGGGCAGAACTGAAAAAGCGTGTGCGAGCAAGGAGGCCTACAAACCTGACTCAGTTACACCAGCTCTGTCAGGAGGAATGGGCCAAAATTCACCCAACTTATTGTGGGAAGCTTGTGGAAGGCTACGTTTGACCCAAGTTAAACAATTTAAAGGCAATGCTACCAAATACTAATTGACTGTATGTAAACTTCTGACCCACTTGGAATGTGATGAAAGAAATCAAAGCTGAAATAAATCATTCTCTCTACTATTATTCTGACATTTCACAATCTTAAAATAAAGTGGTGATCCTAACTGACCTAGAACAGGGAATTTTTACTAGGATTAAATGTCAGGAATTGTTAAAAACTGAGTTTAAATGTATTTGACTAAGGTGTATGTAAACTTCTGACTTCAACTGTATGTGAAATGTGTGACATTTTACCTGTGACAGTCAGGGAGACAGGTGAGCCAGCAAACTTTTCTCCAGATGTTATGAATCTGAACATGTACCCAGCAGAGTCACTCAATCTCAGGTCTGTGATTCTCAGGGTAGAGTCACTCTTCTTATCCCCAAGGTACTCTATATGACCCTCATACCCTGGCACTGAGCTCAGATCTTCAGGATCCATACCAGACCATTTAGTAAACCAGAAAGCTTGTTTGATCTCATGATAACTGGGATATGTGTAAGAGCAGGATATGTTCACTGTTGACCCCTTCAAGGCACAGATACTCTGATGGGTGTAAGTCACACTCCAGCAGTTCTTACCTGAAAGACAAGAAGACAATAGAACACCTTTTATAAATCTATACATCTTCAATTACAATATCTACTACTATACACTGATGTTGTAAAAGTTAAAAACAACATGTTGAATAGTTTACAGAACTGAGAAAAAAATTGAATTATTGAATAATGATCAATATTCAGTATCACAACTTTAAACAACATTGTATTCATAAGAAATTTGTATTAAAAAGTCCACACTCACACACTGCTGGAGCAGGGAGATTCTCATGGCCTTTTACAGCACAGGAGTAACTGTCTGCATCACTAAAGGAGTCTGAGTACAGGCTGGAAGTGTCCTCCTTTACTTTGTGTCCGTTCTTGTACCAGATGTAGGTGGGGTTGTCAGTCAGAGTACAGGTGGTGATACAGGTCAGTGTCTTATCCTGATGTCCACCAGTCACCTTCACCTGAAGACCTGGAGAATAAACAATATCACTGTAAATCCCTTTATCACTGACTTATCACTCTAATACAAAGATGGAAGAAATCCTATGTTATACAGACTATAATACAAACCAAGACATGTATCCTGAACTAAATGGAATTCAACAGTTTAACTATATTGAATGTAACTGTACCTGTGACAGACAGAGTGACTCCAGGTTTGCCAGTATATCTCCATCCTCCAGTCTGATCTGTAAATCTGAATTTGTACGTAGCTGAGTCACTCTCTCTCAGGTCTGTGATTGACAGGGTGTGACCATTCTCTTTATCCTTACGGTATGTCACACGTCCTTTGTAGTCTGGGTCATCACTCAGACTAACAGGACCAACAGCATCATACTTAGTGAACCAGAAGGTTGTTGTGACTGTATAACCACTGGGATATGTGTAAGAGCAGGACATCTCCACTGTTGACCCCTTCAAGGTACAGATACTCTGAGTGGTGTAAGTCACACTCCACCCATTCTGACCCAGTACCACTGAAACACAGTCACACAACACAATGGTCTCAGAATTAAGCCAAGGCCAATTGGCTCACACTGATGCCTGTAGATTGACAAACATGTCAAGTGTAATGACTAAACAATGACTACATTTAGATAAAACTATAACTAATTGAACTCAACCCTGTATTATTATATCTGATTAATAATGTTAATTCATAAGGAAGGGATTATGTAGCATGAACAAGGAGTAATTAAAACATTATAAACACCATTCCAACTTAGTTAGAGAGGTATGTGGTGTGGGTTATAAAGTAATCCAAAAGGATCGTTAAACTATGGTTGAACCGACCCAACTTAGCCCTGAGATGTTTAGATAAGGCAGTGAGTAACTTCTTAGGTCTTCCATTATCTTGGGTTGTCTGCTAAAGTGGTAATAAATTATAGTGAGCCTTTAGGAGAATAAACGATATTGTGTGTCATGTGTGTGCGCTGGTGAGTTGGAATGAACTTTTGAACCTGTTTTATCCTGGTCAAGAGGAGGAGCTTTATTCTGTAACCAATGACGTCATATTTTGTATATCAACTGTTGTTTGTGGTTAAATGGGAGCGTGCTCCGAGAATAAATACTATTATCTATTTTTAATAAGACTCTTCCCTGTCTATTTTATGTTAATAAGGATCTTACAAATTATTAGAAACAGAGTGATTTTAATTAATGAGCACGTAAAGGAATTATGAAATTCCTCTAGCAACTATATAACACAACATTTATTTGTGACAAAACCATCAGAAGGCCTGTAAATATTTCTAGAGTTGAAAATGAGATGGACTTTTATCTGCAAAAATCTGATGGACACACAACTATGATGGGAAAATGTGCATACTATTTTTATGCAGATTTAAAAATATTTTCATGAAAATGTATTGCAAATTGAATGGAAACCTGACTATAGACACCTTATAGACTCTGGCAAATGCGCTAGTACAGTCTCACTTTGATTATGCTGCACATCATGGTTCACCAGCAGCACCAAACATCTGAAGAATAAGTTACAGACCAGCCAAAGGCTTGTAAGAATTGAACTTAAACTTATTTGGAGGTTGAGCATTTTTTGTCTGTATCTCTGTAATGTGTCTGTATCGCTGTAATGTGTCTGTATCTCTGTAATGTGTCTGTTTCTCTGTAATGTGTCTGTATCTCTGTAATGTGTCTGTATCTATGTAATGTGTCTGTATCTCTGTTGTGTCTCTATCTCTGTAATGTGTCTGTATCGCTGTAATGTGTCTGTATCTCTGTAATGTGTCTGTATCTCTGTAATGTGTCTGTATCTCTGTAATGTGTCTGTATCTCTGTTGTGTCTGTATCTATGTTATGTGTCTGTATCTCTGTAATGTGTCTGTATCTATGTTATGTGTCTGTATCTCTGTAATGTGTCTGTATCTCTGTAATGTGTCTGTATCTATGTAATGTCTCTGTATCTATGTAATGTGTCTGTATCTCTGTAATGTGTCTGTATCTCTGTAATGTGTCTGTATCTCTGTAATGTGTCTGTATCTATGTAATGTCTCTGTATCTATGTAATGTGTCTGTATCTCTGTAATGTGTCTGTATCTCTGTAATTGTAAATGTATTTATGTAAAACATAGGGACCACAATGGAAATAAGTCCCCGACTTTATTGTGCAATCCTTTAAAACAACAATCCTGGTCACTTTTAAAAAACTCTGTTTTTGTATTTTTTTAACTGATCAATAAAATAAATCAATCAATCCAACCTGTGCAGCAGCCATTTGATGAATGGAAAGAGAAATCTGTCACAAAACACCAAAAAGTTGAATGACATTCAGAGATTGTCAAGCCTTCAATACTAGGTAAGACTACAAGGTAAGGAGGGATGTATTTTCTGTTTGTCCAGACTGAGATCGAGTATTGATTGTAGTTTAAAAAAAGCAAAACATGGTATTGAAGTGCTCGAAGTCATTATGCTTTTGTTTATTGGTTGTGTGGTGCATTGGCACAGAAACCTGTTGGTGGAAAATTTGTCGCATGCTATTTTATATACTGTACATACAAATCTGGCATCAAAATGTTGAAAATCAGATTTTCCCCCTAGCTGATCATTGTCTGCAGCCGGCTCTGATCGTAGTGTAAAGAAACAGGGCGAGTGAGCTCGTCCGTGGTGGTCGGCAAACCCTCAACCTTCTGGCCAATAACTCCGCGTGGAATTAACTGTCCCACAAAAACATGCTGAAGTGGCGAAGTCATTTTTCACATTTATAAACACACAGTCACTATATAATGAATATGAACTGGGTGGGTTTAGATTATTAAATAAAAAAGCACTACAACTCTCTCTAAAAGCTTCACTTATACAAAAGTTTTACTTGAACCCAAAATGGTTCTCAAGTAGATTACTAAGAAAAGCTCATCCCTTGTTTATAAATTGCCTTTTTGTCTTTGTGCAGATTGTCATGTCTAACTTTCGATGAATTGAAAATTAAACCTTCTTCAAAGTATCTGTCTTTTTCAAACAAGCATTGCAGAGCTGGTTACGATTTCAATTTCATCCCCCAGAAAAGATAGAACAAATATTACAACAAATATTATGGTTGAACTGGTTGATAAAATACCTGTATTTATGGAAAATATGTTTGAAGAGGGTATTTTGTTTTTAAATTATATTGTGAATTGGAATGGTAGAATTATGTTTTTCATGGAGTTATCGAAATTGTATGGGAAGGCCTGCTCAGTCCAAGATTACAACCAATTGAACACAGCTTTACCCCCCAAAATTGAGCCGCTACATTTATTGTTATTTGTGGTTGTAAACATTATTTTGAGTTGACTCTGTAAGGGGGAGGGGTGCAATTTGTTTTACAGTACAAGGGGAGAGTCATGTGAAAATATGATTAACTCTGTGGAGGGTTGTGCATTTAGTTGTTCACCTTAAGATGGACCAATTTCAAACTGAGTAGGGTTTGTCCACATTGTTGCCATAGTTGCCATAGTTGCTGAGTTGAGTGTGAATGGAAACCACAGAAAAGCATCACTCAGTGAGGTGTGAAAGATAACTATTTAAAGTGAAGTGGAGACGACTAACAGAACACACCAGAATAACATTATGATTCTAATCCTTTTAGAAATGTCTGTAGATTGATAAACAGAGCAACTAAAAGATAAGAATGAGACCATACCTGCTACAGACCAGAGAAAGACCACCAACACACTTCCTGCTGTTCTCAAGGACATTGTTGCATCTCCCACCCTGCAGTCTTAGAAACATAAACAACAACTCACTCTATAGCTGGTGAATAACTCCACCTGATACATTGAAGTATAAACTGTAAATGGGGTACAGGGCCTCATCACTGAAAATGAACCAGGCTCATATTGTGTTGTATTATGCTATATGGTTGTCTATGTAACAACAAATAACCAAAAACTATATTTCAATATATTGTCAAGAGTACTTACAGAGTGAAGTAAAGGGGAGAGGTCTATGGATATGAAAGAAATGAAACAAGAAGAAGAGCAAGTGGACCAGCAACCTGAGCCTGTGTTAACGTTAGACATGCAGAAATCAGTAGCGCTGCTATAGACAACATAGAAAAGGAGAGAAATTAAAAATCTACATCAAGACTAACCATCTGGGCAGTAAAGTGCTTTCTGGAATGTATGTCAGAAAAGAGGATAAACATCGATCTGGCAACTGTTTCTAAACAGGAAATGGCTAATGTTCTCAGGAGATCCTACGCCACTGCAAGGACTGCTAAATGAGGCGATATGGAATCAGCAGCTTCGCTGGACTACAGGCAGGCCTAAACCGCCACTTAAATGAGCCTCCACTAAGCAGGTCTTGGTGCCTGATGAGAGATACAGAGTTCCTGAATGCAAACAATGTCTTTGCTGCTTTCATAAAACACTGAGTTCTTCGTTTTTAAAAGGCAGCCGGAAAGTTTGGCGTATTGGCAGAGTTTTTTTATCTACACTTTTATATTAATGTTTATATATACTGGCCCTTTTTGTACATCAAGTCGATGTCCTTTTGACAAAGTATGGGTCTGAAGGGTAGGAGCAACGACCCTCTCTTTCAAATACCAGCGCGAACCCTGGAAGGCGCTTCATTGCTTCGATTGGACTGCATGGTATCAACATTCATCTCAAGTGAACAATTTCAGCTGACAGTTCCAACAGAGGAGGAGAACTTGACTCCAGAAAAGGTGTTTTCCAGGAGAGGACGACACATCCTTCATCTCAACGTTAGAAGTCTTCTTCCTAAGATTGAGGAAATCCGCCTACTCTCTGGTAACTGTAAGGTGGGAGTGCTTTGCTTTACCGAAACATGGTTGAATGGTTGGATAAAAAAATGCTGAGATTGAAGATGAAATTATGTAATAATTAGAAGAGACCACAATCGCGAAGGTGGGAGCGTTTGTATTTATGTAAGATCAGATATTGGGTTCAACTATAGATCAGATTTAAACCATGACGAGATTGAAGCTGTGTGGTTGGACATTTTATTACCAAAATGAAAACCTATAATAGTTGGAACCTGTTATAGACCACCAGACCAGTACAAGTTTGATGAATTGTTCGAGGAGACTTGTTCCAACTGTACAGACTTTGGTAAATCAGAGGTTATTGTTGCTGGTGATTTTAATACAGATATGCTCAAAAAGGGCCATGCTACTTTTAAAGCTCTTAAGAATATTTGTCATCTGTTTTCTTTATACCAGCTGATTAATGAGCCCACTAGGGTCTTTCCTTCTACCCAAACCATCATTGACCTTGTGTTGGTGTCGGATAGATCAATGATATCAAACAGTAGGGTTGTAAACTATGGGCTCAGTGATCATTCCATTATTTTCTGTAATAGGAAGGTTCAGAAAACCGTTATGAATTGTCATAACTTAATTTAACCTGTTGGGGATGGGGGCGCTGTTTAGACTATTTATGCTAATGTGGCTAATTTTTTAAACGGCTTCCCACAAAATCCTTGATCGTACAATATGCATATTATTATTATTATTGGATAGAAAACAGTCTATAGTTTCTATAGGAGTTGAAATTTTGTCTCTAAGTGGAACAGAGCCCATTCTACAGCAATTTCCCTGACATGGAGTCAGATTTGAGAAATGTTGGCCACTTTTCTGAAGTCAGTTAAAAGGGCACTGTCGTTGCTATGACTATACGGACACTTCTTACGTCTTCCCCTGGATGCCTTTACGTGATGACGATTCCAACGGGCTCGATTGCGCGTTCACAGGCCCTACAAATGAAAAAACTCTGAAGCTAGTCATTCTTTGGGAGCTGCGTAACGCGCGTGGAAGACACCGACCCTCTCCTGTTCCAAGCGTTAGTTTAGCCTGTTATATTTCTCCGGTCATCTTTTCACTCGTTATAGGAGTTACAAACATCATAAAGTAGTTAATTTAAAGCGTTTTATAGCAATTTATATCCGTTTAGTGCGATTTTGGGACATTTATTTTTGCAACGATGTGAAAAGTTGGGCATGCTTTTCAGTTCATCCCGAACTCAGTTGACATTTCCACATGGCAAGAGGACAGCTTTCCACCAAAAGACGATTTCTCCCAAGAAAGGATCCTTTGCCCAAGATACTGATGGAAGAACAGCTCAAGGTAGGACATTTTTATTATGATAAATCGTGTTTCTGTCGAAACATTTTAGTGGCTTAGGACGCCATGTTTTTTGACGTAGCTTCGCTTGGCGCAAACTGTATTGAAAAGTAAGGATAAATTAAAAAATGTAATAACGCAATTGTATTAAGAATTAAATTGTCTATCAATCCCTGTCCACCCTATATTTTTTAGTCACGTTTATGAGTATTTATGTATAAGAGTAGATCACTGTCTAAGTGGCGCAAGGAAATTTTCTGACCAACTGAGCTACATTTCACATTGTCTAACCATGATTTTGGTGGCTAAATATAAACATTTTCGATCAAACTGTATATGCATGTTGTAATGTGATGTTACAGGAGTGTCATCGGAAGAATTCTGAGAAGGTTAGTGAAAAAATTAATATCTTTTGGCGATGTTGACTTTTATCGCTCACTTTGGCTAGAATCAATGCTGGGCTGCTAATTGCTATGTGCTAAGCTAATATAACGATTTATTGTGTTTTCGCTGTAAGACACTTAGAAAATCTGAAATATTGTCTGTATTCACAGGATCTGTGTCTTTCGATTCGTGTATGCTGTGTATTTTTACGAAATGTTTGATGATTAGTAGTTAGGTAAACACGTTGCTCATTGTAATTATTCTAGTCCATTTGTGATGGTGGGTGCAATTGTAAACTATGCCATATACCTGAAATATGCACTTTTTTCTAACAAAACCTATCCCATACCATAAATATGTTATCAGACTGTCATCTAATGAGTTTTTTTGTTGGTTAGGGGCTATAAATATCTTAGTTTAGCCGAATTGGTGATGGCTACTGGTGTTGGTGGACAAATAAAAGATGGTGGATTATGCTAATGTGTTTTTAGGTAATAGATGTACATCTTTACATATTGTGTCTTCCCTGTAAAACATTTTAAAAATCGGAAATGTTGACTGGATTCATAAGATCTGTGTCTTTCATTAGCTGTATTGGACTTTAATGTGTGAAAGTTAAATATTTAAAAAAAAAAAAAATTTTGAATTTCGCGGCACTGGTTTTTCAGTGGGGGGGGGGGGGGGTGCCGCTAGCGCCACGCTGATCCTAGACAGGCTAAAGTAGGTATATGAAGAATTATAGTGCAGATATGTTTGTTAATTGTTTGAGCAAATTAGACTGGACTGCTGTATTGACATGCAATGGGGTGGAGAATGCCTGGGGCCATTTTAAATCATTGTTTTTACATGCTGTAGATAAGCAGGTTCCAGTAGAACAGCTTAGAATTAAGCAAATAACTAAACCATGGATACATTTTAACATTTTAAAGGCAATTAAGTGTAGAAATGAACGCTTTCTGGAGTTTAGGAAATCCAGGGCAGATTCTATATTTACAGAATATAGGAAAATAAGAAATGAGGTCAACAGGATGATACAGAAGGCCAAGACAGTCTCCCAGGCAGTCTCCTAGACAGTCTCCAACTATCCAAAGCAATTTACAGTCCTGTGCATATATTGTACATATGGGTGGTCCTGGTAACCAAACCAATTACATTGCAGGTGCCATGTTCTACCAACTGAGCTACAGAGAACCATATTCTGTAAAGTCTAATGTGTATATACAGATTTCTGATATGATTCAGGAGGCCTGTTAGAGGACAGACAGGAAAGTAGAACAGGAAAGTGAAACTGAGTGTGTGCATCTAAACCAACAAAACCACAACCCACCATCAGGGTGGACCGGCCGGGGGAGTGGGCGGCGTTTGTGCCCTGGGCAGAGATGGCCCAGAACTCGCTCCACCACTCCTCCACTAACCTCTCCCCCGTCCAGTGCGTACTGAGGTATCAGCCGGTTCTGGCTCCTTGGCATCAGAGTCAAACCGAGGCTCCTGCGGTGGGCAAATGGTTCCGGCGCACAGAGGAGACATGGGACGCCGCTCATGTACACCTTCAGCGCGCCGTGCTGCGCCAGAAACTTGCCGCAGACCATATCCACAGTGAGGGTCTGGCTCTCGACCCAAAACCTGCCCCTCCGTCTGCCCTGCCGGAAGCTGGGTCCGCGGTTTGTGGGGCCATTTAAAGTCCTGAGGAGACTGAACGAGGTGAGTTACAGGTTGCAGCTTCCCCCCGATTACAGTATTAACCCCTCGTTCCATGTGTCTCTCCTCAGGCCGGTGGTGGCTGGCCCGCTCCAGGAGTCTGAGGTGCGGGAGGTTCCTCCGCCCCCTCTGGATATCGAGGGGGCCCCGGCGTACTCCGTTCGATCCATACTGGATTTGAGGCGTCGGGCAAGGGGCCTTCAGTACCTCGTGGACTGGGAGGGGTACGGTCCGGAGGAGAGATGCTGGGTTCCGGTAGAGGACGTGTCGGACCCTTCTATGCTGCGGGAGTTCCACCGTCTCCGTCCGGATCGCCCTGCACCTCGCCCTCCGGGTCGTCCTCGAGGCCGGTGTCGGCGCGCTTCTGGAGCCTCGCGTCAAGGGGGGGTACTGTCACGACTTCCACCGAAGTTGGTTCCTCTCCTTGTTCGGGCAGCGTCCGGCGGTCGGTGTCGCCGGTCTTCTAGCCATCGTCAATCCACTTTTCTTTTTCCATTTGTTTTGTCTTGTTTTCCTACACACCTGGTTCTCATTTCCCTCATTAAGTGTTGTATATTTAACCCTCTGTTCCCCCCCATGTCTTTGTGTGGTATTGTTTGTTGTAAGTGCACATGGTTACTGGTGCGCGTCGGGTTTTGTACCCATGTTGGTTTATTCTTTATGCCATTGGTTTTGAAATTAAACTGCTCCGGCTATTACCGAGTTCTGCTCTCCTGCGTCTGACTTCACAAGACCAGAGAGCATGGAGCAGTAGCTTCATGTTGAAAAGGTTGGCATTTTAACTTTTTATGGCTGCAGGGGCAGTATTGAGTAGCCAGATAAAAGGTGCCCATTTCAAACGGCCTCGTACTCAATTCTTGCTCGTACAATATGCATATTATTATTACTAATGGATAGAAAACACTCTCTAGTTTCTAAAACCGTTTGAATTATATCTGTGAGTGAAACAGAACTCATTCTGCAGCAAACTTCCTGACAGGAAGTGGAAAGTCTGAAATTGAGGCTCTGTTCCAGGGGCTGCCTATTAAAGTCCATGTTATTTATTAGTTTAGATGCACTTCATACGTCTTCCACTAGATGTCGACAAGGAGTGAGAGAAGAAATGGACTGTGTAACTTGATCTGGAGTCGAATTACAGCCCATGGAATGACGTGTCCTCCATTTCCTGTTTTCAGGAAGGCGCGTAGATGGATTTGCCTTTTGAAAAGCTGTCGTTATAGGCGACTACTATCTCCGGCTTTGATTTTATTTGATACATGTGACCATATCATCGTAAAGTATGTTTTTTCAATATAGTTTAATCAGATTATTGACATTTTTTCGGGAGTTTTGCCGTGTTCCGTTCTCTTCCGTTTGTTGACATGGAGAGCTTCGTGCCACTTGGCTAGTGTGCTTGCTAATTCAAGAGGGAAAGTTGCTGTTCTAAATCCAAACAACGATTGTTCCCGACAAAGGACCCCTTGTCCAACAGTCTGATGAAAGATCAGCAAAAGTAAGAAACATTTTATGATGCTATTTCAAATATCTGTCGTACATGTGAAGTAGTCGTCGGCGCCCAACTTTGGGGTACTCTAGCTATACCGAAGCTGGATGTCGTAATTAAGTTATTTTTTTAGAATTATAACACTGCGATTTCATTAAGAACTAATGGATCTATCATTTCCTATACAACATGTATTTTTTAGTTATGTTTATGAATATCTATTTGGTCAGAATATGTGTGTCAGAAAACATGTCAGAAAAATATCTGGACGTTGTGGGAAAAAGCTGCTACGTTAGCAGAATGTATAACCACTGATTTCAGCTCTAAATATGCACATTTTCTAACAAAACATAAGTGTATGTATAACCTGATGTTATAGGACTGTCATTTGATGAAGAATATCAAGGTTAGTCAAAAATTATATATCTTTTGCTGGTTTGTTACGATCGCTAACTTTTGCTACTGGGGAATGGCTTGTGTTTCTGGCTATTGTGGTAAGCTAATATAACGCTATATTGTGTTTTCGCTGTAAAACACTTAATAAATCGTAAATATTGGCTGGAATCACAAGATGCCTGTCTTTCATTTGCTGTACACTATGTATTTTTCAGAAATGTTTTATGATGAGTAATTAGGTATTTGACGTTGGTGTCTGTAATTATTCTGGCTGCTTTCGGTGCAATTTCTGATTGTAGCTGCAATGTAAACTATGATTTATACCTGAAATATGCACATTTTTTGAACAAAACATAGATTTATTGAATAACATGTTATAAGACTGTCATCTGATGAAGTTGTTTGTTGGTTAGTTTGGTTGGTTCTTGGTTAGTTAGGTTGGCTTTGTGCATGCTACCTGTGCTGTGAAAAATGTCTGTCCTTTTTTGTATTTGGTGGTGAGCTAACATAAATATACGTGCTGTTTTCGCTGTAAAACATTTTAAAAATCGGACATGTTGGCTGGATTCACAAGATGTGTACCTTTCATTTGCTGTATTGGACTTGTTAATGTGTGAAAGTTAAATATTTAAAAAAATATATCTTTTGAATTTCGCGCCCTGCACTTGAGCTGGCTGTTGTCGTATTGTGGGCGGCCTCGGGCTTGCAGCCATAAGAAGTTAAATAAAGACCAGTTACGTGCAGCTCCAGCTGAATACGTTACAAATGAATTAGAAATCTACCACTCTATAGACCAGAGGACCATTCAGTCTGCAGCTGTTTAAGTACTTTTGTCTGGTAAACGCGACTGATCGAACAAATTAATGGTACTCTGAAAGATTCATTCTGGAGAACATTTCACTATCAAACGACCATTGGTACGCCTGACGTATCGATTATAACAAGCTACAACTATAAAAGACTTTGATCTCTGGTGGACAAACCAGAGACTTTCTATCGACTGATTCCCCAGCAGACGGACTGGCGATCACAGAGAGAGACAACAAAGGCCTACACTCATAAATATATAAATTGCAATTTCTTTTCGAATGAGCGACTGATCATGTGAAAAGTGTTAGCATTACCATGAGCCTAGTTATCAGATGTCTGTACACTGCCTTCCCCGCTCTTTATCTGTCCACACCCCTTTCCAGTGTCTACCAAGCCATCATATCGGGCTTAGTCCACTAGGGACTTTTCATTGCATTATGTAGTAACCAATGTATAACCTATCATGTGTGTCTGTTTGTAATTCCGTGTGATTATTTAGTTAGTAAATAAATAATTAAGCCAATTTGTATATCGCTGATTCATAATGTATGCTAGGGTTCGTGCAGATATCCAAGGGTTTGCAACATTCAGAATATGACTGATGAGGTAATAATACATTAATAAGTGACTGTAATCGATAAGATATGAAAATATCTGAAGAGAGTTAAATTCGGGAAATAGTAAGTCGTTAAACAACATTTTCCCGTGGTGCCCCAACTTCCTAGTTAATTACTGTTTACGTGATTAGTTTAATCAGATAACAATTACACCTAGAGAATTTATTTGATCATATAACAGTCTTCACATTAATGAATAGTCACGTTGCGACACATGCTTATTTATAACTGAGATAAGCAATTTCATAAATGTGTCAAGTACATCATCTGGATGCTCTTCATTACACACCATGGACCAACAAATATTCTTATATCAACAACATTGGAATCACTACAAAACTTATTGTATGACCTCTTATGCAGTATATTAGGCCCAGCCTTTGGAACTTTGGTTTTCCTAGATATGGCTACTATATTGTGATCACTACATCCTATTTGGATCCTGCTTTAAAGCAAATTTCTGCATCATTAGTAAAGATATAATCAATACATGTTCATGATTTAATTCCTGTGCTGTGTGTAACTACCCTGGTAGTTTGACTAACAACCTGAACCAGGTTGCAGGCACTAGTTACAGTTTGAAGCTTTCTCTTGAGTGGACAGCCTGATGAAAGCCAGTCAATATTTAAATTACCCAGAAAATGTACCTCTCTGTTGATGTCACATAACTCATCAAGCATTTCACACATGTTATCCAGATACTGACTATTAGCACTTGGTGGTCTATAGCAGCGTCCCACAAGAATGGGCTTTAGGTGAGGCAGTTGAACCTGTAGCCATATTTCTTCATCAGAATTTAACATGATAAGTTTTACAGGAATGTGGTTCTGAATATAAATGGCCACACCTCCACCTTTGACAGTTCTGTCCTTTCTGTAGATCTTATAAGCAAGTATTGATTCCGCTATATCATCAAAGGTATTATCTGAGTTTCAGACATTGTCAAAATATGAATGTCATTTGTTACTAGCAAATTATTGATTTCATGAACCTTGTTTCTTAAGCTACATATGTTAACGTGGGCTATTTTTTAGCACTTTTCTGGGATGATTGTTTTTATTGCTTTCCTGGGAAGCTTAGCAGAGGTAGACATGCTCATGTTATTTATGTTAATGCAGCGTGAGCTGCACACAGTGGACTTCCTACTAGGGCACACAAACTCATTGCTAACAGTATCACTCTGGTTTACAGGCACATTATTACTGCATACAATAGCTGTGGGATCAGCAGTCCATCGCAATCTCTCTCTAGCTTTCTGTGAATATAAGGTTTTACAATTCTATTAACTTACCAGATGCTCTTATCCAGAGCAACTTACAGTAGCGAGTGGATACATGTTCACACCAAACTGAACCAACAACCCTGGTGTTACAAACAACATTCTCCTCCAACTGATCCACACAGGACCACAGGATCACATGGGATTCTTCATGGCTCCTTTCTAAAATGACTTTCATCTAGGACCAGCCATATAGGCACAAAACCCCTCCAAAGTGGTAAGCCTTAGGTTACCCACTCATTTGAAAAGCTCAACCCATTTATAAAATAGTTTTAAAACACGGCAACTAAAATAATTGAAAAGTGTCAAATGATTTCCTAAATGGCCATTTTGTTCCAGATGCTGTCACATCCCCAGAAGGAGCAGCTGTTTGTATGGCTAGAACCCCAGCTATCAGAGAGGAGCCATTGTCCACATTAATATATGTATGAATACGATTGGACCTTGTACGCTGCTAAATACTAGCAGGTAACACATTGAACAGTATCCAGTTGAAATGCAAGTCTATCAAGCAATTCACAAATAATGTAAAGAATTTTGCAATATATTTTCTACAATTTACAGGTAGAGGGGAAAAGTTGAAGTGAAATCTTTTCTCCCGAACATTCATTTTAGCTACACTCAACTTCACATTGAGTTCCATGCTAGCCCCTGAGTACCAAATGTATTTCATGAGCAGGTGTCTGTCTCTGCAGGTTCTTGTGGACCCCTGTGGTGGCAATAGAGGAGTGGAATGGGCCTGGAAAGGGTCAATCAGCGAATCGGTGCAGATTGGATATTCAAACCGTTTTCCAGGTGTCCTGATGCAGGTGAGTTTTTTACAAGTCGTGCGTGTTTTTCTGTCCTCTAGTGACTCTGAATTAAATCATGGGAACCTGTTTCTAACTCAATATGGCCTGATGTGTAACATTGCATACATTTACGAGAAGGGAGACAGGACTGGTGACTTCTACATTCTAAGTCAGTTTAATTGATGATAGAAGTTTTGTTTTTTTCATGTAATATTTCTGTAGTTGTGCTTTTCCTCATATTTAGTATTTTAGTGTTTATTAGGATCCCCATTAGCTGCTACTCTTCCTGGGTTCCAAACAGTGTTAAAGCAGTTACATCACAACACCCTACATCATAAATAAAACAATACATCATACAATACATTATTAGATCATTAATCTAATATTATACATTTACAATATAAAATCCACAATACCACAATAACCAGTCCCTCCAGGATTTCGCGCTAATTGGTGATTTCTGCGGCCAAAAATGCTTGATTTTGCAGCAGCTTTTCTGATAATCTGCGGTACATTTTGCAATGGGTTTTTTTCACTTTAATTTCATATAAAGTCATGTGCTCAGTTTTAGGACGATTTTAAGCAGAATACATAATACAAAAACAGTTTAACATCTGAAGTGCTCAATTTTGTTTATTTTCCTGAACAAACAGATCTGTCATAATCCACTCACACATTCACTCACACACCTCTCCATCAGGCTTTGATGCTTGCTATCAACACGAGATGCACCTCCCATTCCCACTCTCTCTCTAAAAAAACAACAACAAATAGATTAAAAGCTGTTCAATCGCTTTCCATTTGAGGATCGATATTTCTTTCGCGCAAATTGTCTACAAAATACTTGATTGTGATATTTATTTTTCTTCTGAAAGGGAGATTTTTAAAAAAACAGAACGTAAAAATAGTATATTGTGGTTTATATGTACTTTTAAAACAGTATTAACATTTTAAAAAATCCAGAAAGATTGTGCTTTCGTGATCCGTATTAAGTTTTACAGAGTTTAAAACGGCAAAGCTGACAAATTGCACTCAGTGCTTTGAGCAGCGCTCTCCATAGACAGACTGGGGAGAGCAGAGTGTCGACCACCCTACTAAGCCAAGGTTAGACTGGGGAGAGCAGAGGGCCGACCACCCTACTAAAGCCAAGGTTAGACTGGGGAGAGCAGAGGGCCGACCACCCTACTAAAGCCAAGGTTAGCGGAGTAAAAGTTGAGTAAAACGCCACTCACCTTGATTCTTTCAGCGCTTCCACTGTCTTCCCTGCTACCTCTTCAGTTATGGTGATCTGCTGCTGGTGGGAACTGTTCTGACATTCTCATATGCTTTGGTGATTCGATGGCACTGTTTATTGTCGACTTTCTCTTGTTTCCAAAAACATTTGGAAATTGTTTCGCACGTTATTTTTGTTGGCAAATGAGATTGATTTCTATTCATTGTACTGCCTGTCAGCCATCAACAATCACCCATTTTCGCACGTGAATACGCTGACAGGCCAGGGGGGGGAATTTTGTTGACGTGTGGTTGGATTGGGCCATTTTCCACGGTAACAGTGCAGTAATTGTTCAAAATTACAAACCCGCTTTCGATTTGACCCTTTTATGCGCTAAAAGTGCGGGGATTGGTCAACATTGCAAGCTCTCGCATAATATACGCTGGTTGATTTTTGTATTGAATTATGCAATCGCGGAATCCTGGAGGGACTGAAAAATTTAACATTACAGTGTGTGTCACGGAAACACAAAACCCCTGATTTTAGAGTGAAACGTTGGAAGAAGATCCATGAAATTATATAGTAGACTTTGTCATAGGGATGTCCTAAAATGTACACCGTACAGGAAGATAATTGCATGTCTATTGAAAAGGATCAGTGACATTATGTCAGAATTGGAAAGCATTCTCATTTGCACAATGCTGATTTATGTTTATGTTACATCATGTACTCTCAAATCAACAAACTGCTATTTCTTCTTTATTTAACTTATTTTAAAATAAACCCTGAAAGCATTACCTCTGTCATCGTTTTACTTTGTTAAAATATCAGTGCCTTATTGGAGGCCACATTCACTGTTTTTGACAAAATGGAAGAGCGTGAGAACCAATGGAAGAAGAAGAAAGCGTTTATTAACATTTGCTCATGGATAAACAAACACATGCCACTCATCACATTTGACAAGAAGTAAGAAACACATTTAGATAAGTGATTAAAAAGCGTTATAGTATCATGCTTTACAGTCTCAATCTCAATGCCAAGTTAATGCCATACCTCGAGTAACAGTGTAGCTGTATAGTCTTGACGTCACTTCCTGTTGAATCTGCAGACGTGTTGCTGTGCGTTTTGTTGCTGTGCGATTTGCTGCGAACTTTACTTTACTAGCTGACAACTTTACGTTTTTTGTTTTGTTTTTGTTTTTAATTACCGTTTATATTTTTAGTTTTTCCATCGCAACTTTTTTCCCTCATTCAACCTTTTCACTCCGGACGCTTTATCTGGACATGGTTCGTCAACACCTTCAACAACCGAAGCTAAGTAGTAACATTAACATGATGTCTTCTAATTGCAGTCGCTGTACTCATAATATACAGGAGAACGATCGCCTTACGGCGAAAATAGCTGTGCTGCAAGCCCAGCTTCAGACGCAATCGTTAGGCAAGGGTATTTTCAGTGTAGGAAAGGAAGAAACAGCGTCTGTGCCACCAGTAAGTACAGATAGTAACGTTAGTATAAATCCCCCCGCACAGTCCCCGCAGCCGGACAACTTTCTCATGGCTTCTGGAGGGAAATGCTGTTGGAATGCTCAACCGGTGTCGCTCATTCAGCCGACAGAAACTTTCAACCGGTTTTCCCCATTATGTAGCGAGTCGGAGTCTGAGTCTGAGTCTTCTCTTGTCTCTACTCCTCCCGTTACGGGGTCTGAGACGCCGAAGGCTCCCACCGTTAGCTCTGACAAATTGAAAACCCTAGTCATTGGCGACTCCATTACCCGCAGTATTAGACTTAAAACGAATCACCCAGCGATCATACACTGTTTACCAGGGGGCAGGGCTACCGACGTTAAGGCTAATCTTAAGATGGTGCTGGCTAAAGCTAAATCTGGCGAGTGTAGAGAGTATAGAGATATTGTTATCCACGTCGGCACCAACGATGTTAGGATGAAACAGTCAGAGGTCACCAAGTGCAACATAGCTTCAGCGTGTAAATCAGCTAGAAAGATGTGTCGGCATCGAGTAATTGTCTCTGGCCCCCTCCCAGTTAGGGGGAGTGACGAGCTCTACAGCAGAGTCTCAGCACTCAATCGCTGGTTGAAAACTGTTTTCTGCCCCTCCCAAAAGATAGAATTTGTAGATAATTGGCCCTCTTTCTGGGACTCACCCACAAACAGGACCAAGCCTGACCTGCTAAGGAGTGACGGACTCCATCCTACCTGGAGGGGTGCTCTCATCTTATCTACCAACATAGATAGGGCTCTAACTCCTTTAGCCCCACAATGAAATAGGGTGCAGGCCAGGCAGCAGGCTGTTAGCCAACCTGCCAGCTTAGTGGAGTCTGCCAATAGCACAGTCAGTGTAGTCAGCTCAGCCATACCCATTGAGACTGTGTCTGTGCCTCGACCTAGGTTGGGCAAAACTAAACATGGCGGTGTTCGCCTTAGCAATCTTATTAGGATAAAGACCTCCTCCATTCCTGCCATTATTGAAAGAGATCGTGATACCTCACATCTCAAAATAGGGTTACTTAATGTTAGATCCCTCACTTCAAAGGCAGTCATAGTCAATGAACTAATCACTGATCATAATCTTGATGTGATTGGCCTGACTGAAACATGGCTTAAGCCTGATGAATTTACTGTGTTAAATGAGGCCTCACCTCCTGGTTACACTAGTGACCATATCCCCCGTGCATCCCGCAAAGGCGGAGGTGTTGCTAACATCTACAATAGCAAATTTCAATTTACAAAAAAAAAAATGGCGTTTTCGTCTTTTGAGCTTCTAGTCATGAAATCTATGCAGCCTACTCAATCACTTTTTATAGCTACTGTTTACAGGCCTCCTGGGCCATATACAGCGTTCCTCTCTGAGTTTCCTGAATTCCTATCAGACCTTGTAGTCATAGCAGATCATATTCTAATTTTTGGTGATTTTAATATTCACATGGAGAAGTCCACAGACCCACTCCAAAAGTCTTTCGGAGCCATCATCGACTCAGTGGGTTTTGTCCAACATGTCTCTGGACCTACTCACTGCCACAGTCATACTCTGGACCTAGTTTTGTCCCATGGAATAAATGTTGTAGATCTTAATGTTTTTCCACATAATCCTGGACTATCGGACCACCATTTTATTACGTTTGCAATCGCAACAAATAATCTGCTCAGACCCCAACCAAGGAGCATCAAAAGTCGTGCTATAAATTCTCAGACAACACAAAAATTCCTTGATGCCCTTCCAGACTCCTTCTGCCTACCCAAGGACGTCAGAGGACAAAAATCAGTTAACCACTTAACTGAGGAACTCAATTTAACCTTGCGCAATACCCTAGATGCAGTTGCACCCCTAAAAACGAAAAACATTTGTCATAAGAAACTAGCTCCCTGGTATACAGAAAATACCCGAGCTTTGAAGCAAGCTTCCAGGAAATTGGAACGGAAATGGCGCCACACAAAACTGGAAGTCTTCCGACTAGCTTGGAAAGACAGTACCGTGCAGTACCGAAGAGCCCTCACTGCTGCTCGATCAACCTACTTTTCCAACTTAATCGAGGAAAATAAGAACAATCCAAAATTTCTTTTTGATACTGTTGCAAAGCTAACTAAAAAGCAGCATTCCCCAAGAGAGGATGGCTTTCACTTCAGCAGTAATAAATTCATGAACTTCTTTGAGGAAAAGATCATGACCATTAGAAAGCAAATTACGGACTCCTCTTTGAATCTGCGTATTCCTCCAGGGCTTAGCTGTCCTGGATCTGCACAGCTCTGCGAGGGCCTGGGATCGGGAGAGACACTTAAGTGTTTTAGTACTATATCTCTTGACACAATGATGAAAATAATCATGGCCTCTAAACCTTCAAGCTGCATACTGGATCCTATTCCTACTAAACTGCTGAAGGAGCTGCTTCCTGTGCTTGGCCCTCCTATGTTGAACATAATAAACAGCTCTCTATCCACCGGATGTGTACCAAACTCACTAAAAGTGGCAGTGATAAAGCCTCTCTTGAAAAAGCCAAACCTTGACCCGGAAAATATAAAAAACTATCGGCCTATATCGAATCTTCCATTCCTCTCAAAAATTTTAGAAAAAGCTGTTGCGCAGCAACTCACTGCCTTTCTGAAGACAAACAATGTATACGAAATGCTTCAGTCTGGTTTTAGACCCCATCATAGCACTGAGACTGCACTTGTGAAGGTGGTAAATGACCTTTTAATGGCGTCAGACCGAGGCTCTGCATCTGTCCTCGTGCTACTAGACCTTAGTGCTGCCTTTGACACCATCGATCACCACATTCTTTTGGAGAGACTGGAAACCCAAATTGGTCTACACGGACAAGTTCTGGCCTGGTTTAGATCTTACCTGTCGGAAAGATATCAGTTTGTCTCTGTGAATGGTCTGTCCTCTGACAAATCAACTGTACATTTCGGTGTTCCTCAAGGTTCCGTTTTAGGACCACTATTGTTTTCACTATATATTTTACCTCTTGGGGATGTTATTCGAAAACATAATGTTAACTTTCACTGCTATGCGGATGACACACAGCTGTACATTTCAATGAAACATGGTGGAGCCCCAAAATTGCCCTCGCTAGAAGCCTGTGTTTCAGACATAAGGAAGTGGATGGCTGAAAACTTTCTACTTTTAAACTCGGACAAAACAGAGATGCTTGTTCTAGGTCCCAAGAAACAAAGAGATCTTCTGTTAAATCTGACAATTCATCTTGATGGTTGTAAAGTCGTCTCAAATAAAACTGTGAAGAACCTCGGCGTTACTCTTGACCCTGATCTCTCTTTTGACGAACATATCAAGACTGTTTCAAGGACAGCTTTTTTCCATCTACGTAACATTGCAAAAATCAGAAATTTTCTGTCCAAAAATGATGCAGAAAAATTAATCCATGCATTTGTTACTTCTAGGTTAGACTACTGCAATGCTCTACTTTCCGGCTACCCGGATAAAGCACTAAATAAACTTCAGTTAATGCTAAATACGGCTGCTAGAATCCTGACTAGAACCAAGAAATTTGATCATATTACTCCAGTGCTAGCTTCCCTACACTGGCTTCCCGTTAAGGCAAGGGCTGATTTCAAGGTTTTACTGTTAACCTTTAAAGCGTTACATGGGCTTGCTCCTACCTATCTTTCCGAGTTGGTCCTGCCGTACATACCTACACGTACGCTACGGTCACAAGACGCAGGCCTCCTAATTGTCCCTAAAATTTCTAAGCAAACAGCTGGAGGCAGGGCTTTCTCCTATAGATCTCCATTTTTATGGAACAGTCTGCCTACCCATGTGAGAGACGCAGACTCAGTCTCAACCTTTAAGTCTTTACTGAAGACTTATCTCTTCAGTAGGTCATATGATTGAGTGTAGTCTGGCCCAGGAGTGTGAAGGTGAACGGAAAGGCTCTGGAGCAACGAACCGCCCTTGCTGTCTCTCCAGGGCCGGTTCCCCTCTCTCCACTGGGATTCTCTGCCTCTAACCCTGTTACTGGGGCTGAGTCACTGGCTTGCTGGTGCTCTTTCATGCCGTCCCTAGGAGGGGTGCGTCACTTGAGTGGGTTGAGTTACTGACGTGAACTTCCTGTCTGGGTTGGCGCCCCCCCTTGGTTGTGCTGTGATGGAGACCTTTGTGGGCTATACTCGGCCTTGTCTCAGGATTGTAAGTTGGTGGTTGGGGATATCCCTCTAGTGGTGTGGGGGCTGTGCTTTGGCAGAGTGGGTGGGGTTATATCCTTCCTGTTTGGCCCTGTCCAGGGGTTTCTTCGGATGGGGCCACAGTGTCTCCTGACCGCTCCTGTCTCAGCCTCCAGTATTTATGCTGCAGTAGTTTATGTGTCGGGGGGCTAGGGTCAGTTGGTTATACCTGGAATACTTCTCCTGTCTTATCCAGTGTCCTGTGTGAATTTAAGTATGCTCTCTCTAATTCTCTCGTTCTCTCTTTCTCTCTGAGAACCTGAGCCCTAGGACCATACGTCAGGACTACCGGGCATGCTGACACCTTGCTGTCCCCAGTCCGCCCGGCCTTGCTGTTATTCCAGTTTCAACTGTTTCTGCCTGCGGTTACGAAACCCCTACCTGTCCCAGACCTGCTGTTTTCAACTCTTAATGATCGGCTATGAAAAGCCAACTGAGATTTATTCCTGATTATTATTTGACCATGCTTGTCATTTATGAACATTTTGAAAATCTTGGCTCTCTCTAATTTTCTCCTTCTCTCTTTCTCTCGGAGGACCTGAGCCCTAGGACCATACGTCGGGACTACCGGCCGTGGTGACTCCTTGCTGCCCCCAGTCCGCCTGGCCTTGCTGCTATTCCAGTTTCAACTCTTCTGCCTGCGGTTATGGAACCCCTACCTGTCCCAGACCTGCTGTTTTCAACTCTTAATGATCGGCTATGAAAAGCCAACTGAGATTTATTCCTGATTATTATTTGACCATGCTTGTCATTTATGAACATTTTGAAAATCTTGGCTCTCTCTAATTTTCTCCTTCTCTCTTTCTTTCTCTCGGAGGACCTGGGCCCTAGGACCATGCATCGGGACTGCCGCCCGTGGTGACTCCTTGCTGTCCCCAGTCCGCCTGGCCTTGCTGCTATTCCAGTTTCAGCTGTTCTGCCTGCG
Source organism: Salvelinus fontinalis (assembly GCF_029448725.1). NCBI lineage: Eukaryota > Metazoa > Chordata > Actinopteri > Salmoniformes > Salmonidae > Salvelinus > Salvelinus fontinalis. The sequence goes on from NC_074667.1 coordinate 63,421,524, forward strand.
GTTATGGAACCGCCACCTGTCCCAGATCTGTTGTTTTTCAACTCTTAATGATCAGCTATGAAAAGCCAACTGAAAATTATTCATGATTATTATTTGACCATGCTTGTCACTTATGAACATTTTTGAACATCTTGGCATAGTTCTGTTATAATCTCCACCCGGCACAGCCAGAAGAGGACTGGCCACCCCTCATAGCCTGGTTCCTCTCTAGGTTTCTTCCTAGGTTTTGGCCTTTCTAGGGAGTTTTTCCTAGCCACCGTGCTTCTACACCTGCATTCTAGCTGTTTGGGGTTTTAGGCTGGGTTTCTGTACAGCACTTCGAGATATTATCTGATGTACGAAGGGCTATATAAAATAAAATTGATTGATTGATTGATTGTGCAGAATTGTTTTTGCTACACTTAAGTCTAAAGAAATGACTAGAAATTGGCCCAAACCAATCACTTAAGAAACACTGGGTGAAAGGTAGTCCCCCCCCCTCCCGCCTACTCCCCCTGTCCCCAGGATAAAAGCATCTGCTAAATGGCATATATTATTGTATTGTTATATATCATTATATCACTTATTTTTTAAATACAGGTCCAGATATACAAGGTCTTCTTGAAACTGCAACCAGGCTAGCGGTCAATACCATTTCAATTCAGGAGCTAAACTAAAATTCCATCTTTTTTCAATGCTTTTCAATGAGGAACAATTGGAATTTTCCTAAATTGTAAAGGAATTGACCCCAACCCTGAATGCAACTTTTCAAAATGTCCATTGTTACACCATATTATGAGTTCAAGGAAATGCACTTTGGCCTGAAGGATGGTCCTACAACTCTTTAGATCACAGGAGGTTGCTGAGGTGAGAACTGGTCCTAATAATGGGCAGAACAGCGCAAATGGAATGAAAACATGTGTTTGATGTATTTTATACCATTCCACCTTTTCCGCTCCAGCCTTTACCACAAGCCCATCCTCCCCAATGAAGGTGCCACCATCCTCCTGTGCTTCCCCTATTGATGGAGGGACTTTTCAGGGAACAATGAGTTGTCACTAGGGGGTCAACCGTTTTGCTTATTGATGACATTGTCTACTCTTCCAATAAGCAGCAGCATATGAATGACCCTGATGCTGTCTGTGTTCAATGTTCTAGTATTGACTCTGTTGTTGTAATGGCAGAATACGTTCACCGGGTGGCAGCACTGGGACAGCTGAATTTCACATCAGTATACTGGACATCCTCCTGAATCTGGGGCTGAGGCAGCTGGACGGTGGAGTATAGAGGCACTTCCTGGTTTTTGGAGCCAGAGAAGTGGACGCTTGAATAGTGAACATAATCCTGGTTGTCTGTGTCCGCTGTCTGTGCTGCAGTAGGGGTCATGGCCATGCTTGAGACATTGTCATACACTGGACTAGAGTCTCCCTGATGGAGAAAGAGAGGACAGACAAAATGAGGAAGAAAATGTTCCACAAAGCATACACAGTCATCTTCTGATTCCAACAGACTCACCTGTCCATCGTCTGCTGTGTCTCTTGTGTTGGAGGTGGATTTGGAGGCTTGTTTCCTGTTTGCACATGAATGAATCAATCAATGTTACTAAAGTTAAATAATAAAACAAAAAAAGCATTGTCACTTCACTCACCTGAACCACATGAAGCCAGAGAAACAGAGTATGAGAACCAGAACAACCACTGTGATTCCTACAGCTGCAGGAACAACTGAGGTTTGTTTCCCTACAATAAAATATGGATGATATGAGTACATGTTATGATATAATAAACTTAAATACAGCACATTAATGCAATACTTGTATAATCCAATGTATAGTTATAAACCAAGGTGCAATAAACCAAAGTATAATGATTCAGATTAGCTTGAAACATGTATAAAAACATATTGTATTGAAAATGTAACTTTACCTGCTACAACAATCATCAGAACTGTAGAGTTCATAGATCCTTTTCTATTCTGGGCCTCACAGTAATATTCTCCTCTGTCCTCAGAGATGATGTTAGTGATGCTGTAACTCTGTCCTGATGCTTTTGGTGTGGTTACGTTCTTCTTGTACCAGGTGTATTTGTCCACAGGTGGATTGGCATCACTACTGCAGGTCAGAGTCACTGAACTGCCCTCCACTATTTCACCAGAGGGACTGACTGACACTGAGGTGTTCTTTGGGCCATCTGGTGGACAATATGTAACACATTGTTCATACATAGAGCTTTACATGAGGAGCATCATGGAACTTGTACTAGTGATTGAAATAAATGAAATATTAATATATATATGTGTAACTTAGACAATAATGTAACAATACAGTGTTTGTGAAGTACTTGTACGTCACTACAGTAGTGAGATGAGTACAATCATGGAACTTGGAAATAGATTGAAATAATAGATAGAATAGATGAGAGAAGATGTTACTAAAAGAATACAACTGGAGATGTATAACACATACTCACATCTGACAGTGAGAGTCTCTTCAGCAGAGGGGAGATCCTCATGGCCTTCTACAGCACAGGAGTATCTGCCTGCATCCTCACTGCTGACTGGGTTTAGGAACAGACTGTTAGATTGGTTGGTTACATGTCCATTCTTGTACCAGATGTAGGTGGGGTTGTCAGTCAGAGTACAGGTGGTGCTACAGGTCAGTGTCACCTTCTGTCCCTCTGATACAGTGGCAGGAGTCACCTTCACCTGCAGAACTAAATGAAAGAGGATTAAAACACTGAGTATATCATTAAGTAATCGTTTGCAGTATTGATAGGATGTGCCGTGTAGTGTTACCTGTGACAGTCAGAGTTGTTCCAGGGAAGGTGGGCTCCCAGTTTGTCTGATCTGTTCTGAGTCTAATCTTATACTCAGCTGAATCCTCCTCTCTCAGGTCTGTGATTCTCAGGGTGGAGTCACTCTGCATATTTCCAACGTACTCCACACGACCTTCATACCCCGGGTTCAGGATTTGAGGCGCCTCATCAAGTTTTCCTTTTGTGTACCATTTTCTTTCAGAGACTGTATGACCCCTGGGAAATGTATAAGAGCAGGGTATGTCCACTGATGACCCCTTCAAGGTACAGATCCTCTGATGGGTGTAAGTCACGTGGAAATAACTGTGACCCTCAACAGCTGAAACACAAGTACATTTTTCAAATGGTGTAAGTATTTAGAACTGTAAAATCAACAACCATTAATCTAAATGAAATAGTAGCCCTATTTCATGTCTGTTTCACTGCACATCAACACTGACCAATGATGTATTGGATGATTTTGACAGAATTTAAAAGTGTATTAGTCACACTCACACACTGCAGGAGAATTGATGCCTTTTACAGCACAGTAGAAGCTGTCTTCAGTTTTAAAGTAGATTGTGTATGAGGGGGAGGAGTTATCTTGTACAATCTTACTGTTCCTGTACCAGATGTAGGTGGGGTTACCAGTCAGAGTACAGGTGGTGCTACAGGTCAGTGTCATTAACCACCATGTAGTGGTCACCTTCACCTGCAGGTCTGGAGTAGATAACAACATTAAAACCATCAGTTACCTGTTGTCTAGTTCAAATGAGGCAGGAGTGGACGTTCTAAAATCATTCATTCATTTTTATATTATTTCTGTACAAATCAAGACAATTTTCCAGAACCAATTAAACAGATCTATACTATATATAATATAACTGTACCTGTAACAGACAGAGTGATTAAACAGATCAACACTATATATAATATAACTGTACCTGTAACAAACAGAGTGTTTAAACAGATCAACACTATATATAATATCACTGTACCTGTAACAGACAGAGTGATTAAACAGATCAACACTATATATAATATCACTGTACCTGTAACAGACAGAGTGACTCCAGGATATCCAGAATATTTCCCTCCTGGCTGATCTGTTATAAATCTGAATTTGTAGTCAGTTGAGTCACTCTCTCTCAGGTCTGTGATTGTCAGGGTGTGGCAATTCATCCTATCGCTACTGTACGTCACACGACCTTTGAAGACTGGTTCATCTCTCAGACTCACATAATTCTCCACAGCATACTTTTTAGTGAACCAGAAGGTTGTTGGGACTTTATGCCAACTGGGATATGTGTAAGAGCAGGACAGCTCCACTGTTGACCCCTTCAAGGTACAGATACTCTGAGTGGTGTATGTAACACTCCAGCCATTCTGCCCCAGTACCACTGAAACACAGTTAGACATCACAAGGACGTTACATTAAGTTCAAGTTCTTTTGACTCACGTTAACACTTTGTTCCATAGTTGCTGAGTTGAGACATAGATACTCTTTGGTTGAGTGTGAATGGAAAATACAGATAAGCATCACTCAGTGAGATGAGAAAGACAAATGTTTAAAGTGAAGTGGAGACGCCAAATGTGTCGCCAGTAGAACATAAAAATGGTTTTGCTTTTAGAAATATCTGCAGTTTGACAAACCGGGCAACTAAAAGATAAGAATGAGACCATACCTGCTACAGACCAGAGAAAGACCACCAACACACTTCCTGCTGTTCTCAAGGCCATTGTTGCATCTCACACCCTGCAGTCTTAGAAACATAAACAACAACTCACTCTACAGCTGGTGAATAACTCCACCTGATACATTGAAGTAGAAACTGTAAATGGGGTACAGGGCCTCATTACTGAAAATGAACCAGGCTCATATTGTGTTGTGTTGTATTGTGCTATTTGGTTGTCTATGTGAATACTGTCTGTCTGTAAGTCTATTGCACTATGTATGTAATGTGTGTGATGTGTTGCATGTCTGTCTACATCTGTCTGTTTAAGATGATATGTATGATGCAAAAACTATTTCCTAATGGATACAGTAAAGTCATCACCATCATCATCACCATTATTATAAACAACAACATCAACAACTTATTGAACAGATCTGTAGAACTGTAAACACATTTTTCTGAATGTTCTGAAGCTATTTTATTGTCAGAACCCCAAATATAGGAGGATAAATGTTCAATCCTCTACGGTCCGTCAAGCTGTACAGCAGCCTAAATACTGACCACCAGTTTCAATGATAGCTCCTATCCCCAAGCTGTGAGGCTAAACAGAAGTGACTCACACACACACACACACACACTGCAGTGCTACAATGTTTGTTTGCATGTCTATTTTACCCTGGTTAATCATCTCATCACTATGTAGATCAACACTCCTACACTGAGACACTGTATGAATACTGACCCTGATGTAACAACCAAAACACAGATCAAAATATAACAAGAAGTAAAATGATACATTACCCTCAAGAATATGACTTATGACTAAAAACAAATAACCAGAAACTATATATTTCAAGATATTGTCAAGAGTACTTACAGAGTGAAGTGAAGGGGAGAGGTCTTGTACAGTGAGTCAACTGACTGGTAGTGAGTGGCAACTGCTTGTAAGTATCAGTTCTGTTGTTGATACATATTTATAGTAGAACACAAGTTGCTGATACAGAAGTGTCCTTTCCTTCCTCTTAAAGACATTAACATGCATGAGGACCAGAACAGCATGTCAGAGAAGGGAGGTTACTGTATTAGAATGGGCCCTACATTTCTAAAATGGACACAATGTCCCCCATTTCCACTTTTATTTAAATACAGAACCATGTTAACAATATGTTGACTATTCTATATGGAATGTTTATAATATCTCAGAATGTGTTGCCTTGTCCCTCTGAGTTCTACATGGAACAGGTCAAAGTTCCATTTACATTTGGTCAGTTCCATGATGTCATTCTATTCATTCTATTCTACTAACCCATTTAATGTACACTCCTCATCAGCTGCATCAAAGACCCTGCACTGACCCCCTTTAGTGTCTACAACATGGTTGTTGTAGAGGCGTTGGCCTGGGCAACAACCCCCTCAAGATTCTAATGATGACATCATCTCAATCATCTAACATCAATGATCAAACATGTTTCACAGCTCAGGCCGAGGGGGCGGGGGAAGGAAATCAGAGGAGCACTCCTCTTCACTTTGATTGACACTTACTCCTACTGTGTGTCCAGTGTGCTGTCTGTGCTGTGTGTCAGAGGACTACAAAAGCGGTGACACCCCCCAAAAGCCCCATTCTATCCAAGCTTCCTGTTCCCTTTAAGGTAGCTACACGGTCCCTCCTCTTCCTCAATCTTCATATTCATTATTCTGTTATTCCTTCTCTTCTTCCTTACTCTATCATATCCGGACGGTACGTGGTGTTCATGCTTGTAAGGGTTGTCAGGGTTGCCATGGTTTCCTGTCTCTCCCTCTCTGGTCAGGCTTGTGTTTGAAGCGACACTTGTCACCATAGAAACAGCCGGTGGTCCTCCAGAAGAAACACTCGTCACCATTGATGGGAGCCATCCTCCTGGTCCTGGGAGAGAGAGAGACAAACAGTATGAAAACACAAACACCTGCACCTGTGCTCCTGCTTCCTCCTTCCATCACTTTGTACATTTCAAAAGTTTATATGAGTTGATTGGTAACACTTTAGAATAACTCATAATTATTCATTATAAATGCTTATATATATGTTTATAAATCGTAGATGATGTTTTGACAGACAGATGGGTGTCCTTACCCTGTGGCAGGCGTACTGTGAGGCTGAGGAGGTGTTGAGGCCTATAGGGTTGGTCCTCTGAGGAGAGGGAGGGGTTCTCTGCATCCAGCGGTCTGGGTACCTGATCACCAGCCTGGTGCTCTCCAGCTCCACCCCTGGACAGGAGGACAAACAGCAGGCACAGTCCAAATACATGCAATGGGACCAATAGCATAGTCCCACAAGTACAATGGAACCAATAACAAAGCTTGTTTTTCCTTTGCTGCCAGAAAGGAGTTGAATCGTTGTACTTTTCTCTCTGTGTTGAACGATGGTGATACTATTTAAAGCTCTAAACTGAAGCTCTAAACTGAAGGCTCTTGACTCTGTGTATCATGCAGGGACGTCTAACTCAACATTGAGATCTCTACTGTGCTGTCAGGTGGACATCAGTAGCAACACGCAGGCTCAAACCCTGGTCCATTCCTATTCAGAAGGCCATTTAAGGAAAACTGAGGGGAGGGGAGGGGAGGGGAGGTAGAGGAGATGAAGTGAGAGAGTGAAGGGAGGAAAGGATGGGGAGATAGAAGGAGTGGGGAGAGGGAGAAGACAGACTGACACACACACACACACAATCAGCAATGTCCACATTCACAGTAGAAAGCTCAGACACTGACCTTCAACCCCTTCAGTGCACTCCCCTTGAAAAAGTATCCCTTTGGCCAATCAGGGTTGAGCTGGATGGACTTCTGAGCGTCTGATAGGGCAGAGGGGTAGAGCTCCAGACACCAGTAGCAGTATGAACCACATTCCCAAAGAACCAAATCAATGTAGAAATAGTCCATCCAGACCTTTACCACCTAGTAAATCTGTTGGACCACTTACACTAGAGTACTCCTGCAGTAGTCTAGGGAGCAACATACCCATACCACACACACACACACACACACACACACACCCACACACACGCAAAAACACACACACATATAAACACACATATAAACACACACACACACACACACACACACACACACACACACACACACACACACACGCACACATATAAACACGCACACACACACACACGCAGGCACACACACACACACCCATACAATGTCTGAACTACCGGGAAAGACTCTGGCAAGTTCCAGACTCAGTGTGTGTGTGCGTGCATGTTCGTGTGTGTGTTTGTTGATGAACAGTGCTGATTGTTGATCTATTACAGTTTATCTCCTGACAGTAATGGAGTAGCCCTGGCTGGCCTATAGGCTAGCCACTCATGCATTATGTTGCTTAATGGCGCCATCATGTGTACAATAGGCAGAAATACAAGAAACATAATTTATGTATTTGTTGTCTATTTATTGTCTAACTTTGAGCTTATTTACAACATGATACTTGCACTGTATTCAATGTAAAAATAACAAAAAAAATGTAATGTATCTAAAATAGGTAATAATTCATAATTTGATAATAAAACAAGCAATATTATGACACTGAACAATATGGTATAACATAATATAAAATATAAAATGCCCAATAATATCTGACACCAATACAAAGTAAAACGTATTTAAACAAATCAGGAGCAACTCCAGAGCTAAAATTATTTAAAAGCTCTTATCAATATTATTCATTTCGTGTCACTAAAACAAGCCTATACTTTATCTATTATAAAAAATCTGGGATTGGCAAAATCCCATAGAAAAAAATCAAAAACAGATAAGTACAACGGAAGTACACAAGAAAAGTAGTCTATTTAATAAACGGAGCTAGTTCAGAAAGGAAACCCGAGTGCCCGCCTCAACTGAGATTGCACCAATTAGAGGCTAGTATCATTCACGACTTCCTTATTGACCGGGTCTGCTCTTACATCCTTCTGCCGCTTGCTGCTACTAAGCGCTGGCTTCTTTCTCTCCATTGACTCTGCTGCTGTAACCAGCTGTTTCTCGCTATGCTGCTGATTTCTGATATAATGTTTTCTTTGTAAATGCTCGCTAGCTGTGTTTGAACCTCGCCCGCATCGTTCAATATGCTCATGTTGCAATGTTTGGCTGCTGCGGGGATGTGATTGATTGCGAGGATCAACCATGTTGCTGCTCTGTTTTCAGTTAATAGTCGGCGACATGTAGAATTAGCTAAGTAGAATTGGCCTCAGGAGTAGTCTATCATATAGCCTACCTGTTTGTTCCCAATACCAGCTTTCGAGCTGAGTCAGTGTGCTCCGTGAACCATCATGGAGAATACTCCTTCATCCATACAAGGAGGAATAAGCCTGTGCTAGATTAGCATACAGGCTATGTGTTGCTATACAGTGAGTGAGAAGCAATATTTTCTGATCATGAGCAGAAGATGGTGTTTATCACAGTGATTCAGTAGTATTTCAGTCAGTGAATGTTAACTAGTTTAGTACAGCATGTCGCCAGCTCACGAAACCGCTGCAAACAATGCACACTATCAGCCATAGCTTACATTTTACAGGTCATCTCAGTCACGTTAGTCGGTGTGACTTTCGCCGACAGTCACTATTCAAATGTTGTACAAAATATTTCTGGTTATTATTCTTGGAACCCTATTCCCTTACACAGTTTAAACTAGAAGCCTTCAACTGAACTTGCAGACTGGTCTGGACTAGTGCATTTGTATAGTTACACTTTAGCTGCACTTCTACTCTGATTTGCTCAGAGCGTCTGCTAGCTCATTAGTGCAGGGGTTCTTAAACCTTTTATACATAAATGTCAGTACATCTCATTGCCCTTATGCCTAAAACAAATGCAATATAGACAAAAACAAATAACAATTAAATTCAATATCCATATAAGTATGTATTAATGTTTATTTTCCTCCATTAAAAACACATATCTGTCTAGGTTGGAACTGTTGCTGTTAAAATACAATAAATCATTTTAATTCTGAATTGGAATAAAAGGATTGATCACATCACACAGATGAATAACAGAACACATACACAGGCTTTTTGATAGTGCAACCCTAAGTAACAGTACAGATGAAAAATGATCAGGCCTACTGTACATCTTAGTGTAGAAATGATTGTTGAAAGTCTAGGTTGGAACTGTTGCTGTTAAACTACAATACATCCTTTTTTATTCTGAAGTGGAATAAACTGATTGATCACATCTGTAGACCAGAAAACCCCAACACAGTCCTAATGAGAGCATGTCTATTCTGGGCTCTGTTTTTGACAGTGCAACACTGAGGTTATGCTCAGCCTTGACACTGTTTCTGTACTTGTTTTTTAAGAGTTGAGAACCCTGACTCACATATGTATGTGGTGCCAAACTGGACCAGAACATCTACTGCTTTCTCAGTCAGGCAGGAGACCGCTTCCTACTGTAGATGAGCAACCCAGAACTGTGAGTGTTTGCCTCAAAAAGCATCTTGCTTCAATCAGTTCGTTCCAGTTAAGAATAACAATTATTATTGTATTTTAACAGCAACAGTTCCAACCTAGACTAGTTTTCGACAATCATTTCTACAGTAATATGTAAAGTAGGCCTGATCATTTTTCATCTTCATCTGTTCTGTTACTTGGGGTTGCACTATCAGTAGCTAGCTTGCTTTGGCGAATGTTAGCTATTAGCCGTGTACAAGGCCAGGGGATTGAAAGAGAAACTCACATCTACTACCATGAGAGTTAGTTAGTACTCCCTTATTACTGCTTATCACCTGTTATAAAATGCCAACAATCTGAACGACAGCGCTGCGTCGTGTGTAGCGGAGTGATCTTCAAGAAAACCGCAGAAAAAGAGATCCGGTACACAACTCCGATGCACACAGGCATCTCCCTCTCACACTCGTGCAGCTGCCAAACTGAGCATAGACCGCAGCTTAAGCAGAAAGCACATTGAACAGAGAGCGCAGATGCACTTGGCCAAATCAATTCCAGTAATTAATGAAACAATTATGTATTTACACTGACACGTTGCGACCCACCATTAATAGGTCCGTGACCCAACTTTAAGAAAGGCTGCATTAGTGCATACTGACTGGTTGCATCACCGACTGTTATGGCAACTGCTCGGCCTCCGACCAAAAGGCGCGTATGGCCCAGTACATCACTGGGGCCAAGCTTCCTGCCATCCAGGACCTCTAACCTGGCGGTGTCAGAGGAAGGCCATAAAAATTGTCAGACTCCAGCCACCCCAGTCATAGGCTGTTCTCTTTGCTACCACACGGCAAGCGGTTCCGGACCGCCATGTCTAGGTCCAAAAGGCTTCTTAACAGCTTCTACCCCCAAGCCATAAGACTCCTGAACATCTGATTAAAGGGCTACCAAGACACTGCTGCAACACTCTGTTTATTATCTCTGCATAGTCCCTTTAACTCTACCTACATGTACATATTACCTCAACTAACCGGTGCCCCCCAAATTGACTCTGTACGATACCCCCTGTAGAGGGGTTGGGTTAAATGCAGAAGACAAATTTCAGTTGAAAGCATTCAGTTGTACAACTGACTACAACTGACCCCTTTCCCTTTATATAGCATCTCTAATGTTATTTTAGTGCTGTTGTTTAATTATTTGTTACTTTTATTTTCTATTTTTTACTTAACACTTATTTTTTCGTAACTTATTTTTTTGTAACTTCTGAAAGCATAGTTGGTTAAGGGGCTTGTAAGTAAGCATTTCCCTGTAAGATCTACACCTGTTGTATTCAGCGTTTCCCTGTAAGATCTACACCTGTTGTATTCAGCATTTCCCTGTAAGATCTACACCTGTTGTATTCAGCATTTCCCTGTAAGATCTACATCTGTTGTATTCAGCATTTCCTTGTAAGATCTACACCTGTTGTATTCAGCATTTCCCTGTAAGATCTACACCTGTTGTATTCAGCATTTCCCTGTAAGATCTACACCTGTTGTATTCAGCATTTCCCTGTAAGAGCTACACCTGTTGTATTCTGCATTTCCCTGTAAGATCTACACCTGTTGTATTAAGCATTTCCTTGTAAGATCTACACCTGTTGTATTCCGCATTTCCCTGTAAGATTTACACCTGTTGTATTCTGCATTTCCCTGTAAGATCTACACCTGTTGTATTCTGCACATGTGACAAATACAATTTGATACTGTTGCATGAGTCACATTATTAGTTTCCATTTTATGGTATAATTTGTGTCACTCTAATATTTACTTCATCCTTATCTGCAACAGTAGGTTCAGGTTCTGATTTATTAGCCATGTTCTAATCCTGTTATGTATTTTACATAGGTAGTCCTCCCTGTCGGTCCATCTTTACATTGTATGCTACTGTAGCGATCACTTCATTCTAGTCATCATGTATTAGCTACTGTTATTCATTCTTATTCATCTTCTGCTAGTAATACATTTACGCGTGTTATCATGTATGCTTGTACATAGTGAGTATGCAGGCATCTTATACCCTGATGAGACTCACTCTGCTACAGTAGTTTTAGTGAGAGTGGGTCATATCTACCACCATCGGGCTGGCCCAAATGCTGTTGGCCGCTATATGTGCTGTTCAGCAGTCGAGCATTACTGGGTCTTTTTATCATTAGGCATATATTCATAGATGTACAGCATCATTTAAAATGTCATACTACTTCTTAAACCGAACTTTCTTCCTCAGATTTCAAGTTATCACATTGGACCTTAGTGGGGAAGCTGACGCTGTGATTACTAATCAAGGCTAGCTATAATTTCAGCTGTGTTGGATGGGATGTTGATACTAGCATTACCTAGCATGTGGTGGTCTTACTATAGTGTCAGCTGTGTTGGATGGGATGTTGATACTAGCATTACCTAGCATGTGGTGGTCTTACTATAGTGTCAGCTGTGTTGGATGGGATGTTGATACTAGCATTACCTAGCATGTGGTGGTCTTACTGTAGTGTCAGCTGTGTTGGATGGGATGTTGATACTAGCATTACCTAGCATGTGGTGGTCTTACTATAGTTTCAGCTGTGTTGGATGGGATGTTGATACTAGCATTACCTAGCATGTGGTGGTCTTACTATAGTTTCAGCTGGGATGAATGGGATGTTGATACTAGCATTACCTAGCATGTGGTGGTCTTACTATAGTTTCAGCTGTGTTGGATGGCATGTTGATACTAGCATTACCTAGCATGTGGTGGTCTTACTATAGTTTCAGCTGTGTTGGATGGGATGTTGATACTAGCATTACCTAGCATGTGGTGGTCTTACTATAGTTTCAGCTGTGATGGATGGGATGTTGATACTAGCATTACCTAGCATGTGGTGGTCTTACAATAGATTCAGCTGTGTTGGATGGGATGTTGATACTAGCATTACCTAGCATGTGGTGGTCTTACTATAGTTTCAGCTGTGTTGGATGGCATGTTGATACTACCATTATCTAGGATGTGTTGGTCTTTCTATAGTTTCAGCTGTGTTGAATGGGATGTTGATACTACCATTACCTAGCATGTGGTGGTTTTACTATAGTTTCAGCTGTGTTGGATGGGATGTTGATACTAGCATTACCTAGCATGTGGTGGTCTTACAATAGATTCAGCTGTGTTGGATGGGATGTTGAAACTAGCATTACCTAGCATGTGGTGGTCTTACTATAGTTTCAGCTGTGTTGGATGGGATGTTGATACTAGCATTACCTAGCATGTGGTGGTCTTACTATAGTTTCAGCTGTGTTGGATGGCATGTTGATACTAGCATTACCTAGCATGTGGTGGTCTTACTATAGTTTCAGCTGTGTTGGATGGGATGTTGATACTAGCATTACCTAGCATGTGGTGGTCTTACTATAGTTTCAGCTGTGATGGATGGGATGTTGATACTAGCATTACCTAGCATGTGGTGGTCTTACTGTAGCTTCAGCTGTGTTGAATGGGATGTTGATACTAGCATTACCTAGCATGTGGTGGTCTTACTGTAGTTTCAGCTGTGTTGGATGGGATGTTGATACTACCATTACCTAGCATGTGGTGGTCTTACTGTAGTTTCAGCTGTGTTGGATGTTGTGTTGATACTAGCATTACCTAGCATGCGGTGGGCTTACTAAACACCTGAAGGAGCAGAGCTAATGAATAGTTCAACATATTTCTACATGAAATGTATTCAAATCTGGAAATAGCAAAATCTTATAGAAAAATAGAAGAAGCCTAATCTATCCCATTTATCAACTATATACAACTGTATTTATCATCTATATACATACTGTATTTATCATTAGGATAACAATCTAAATTCCAGCATTCACTCAAAAGTTAAAGGTCATTGTCTGGACAACCTAATAGATGAGAAAGCATAATGATAGTAAGAGAATAGCATTGAGAGGCCTAGCTTTGGTTTGATGCTGTTGCTCTTCAGTCCAGGTTCTGTGTTGGTTCTCTTCAGTCCAGGTTCTGTGTTGGTTCTCTTCAGTCCAGTTTCTGTGGTGGTTCTCTTCAGTCAGGTTCTGTGGTGGTTCTCTTCAGTCAGGTTCTGTGGTGGTTCTCTTCAGTCCAGGTTCTGTGGTGGTTCTCTTCAGTCAGGTTCTGTGGTGGTTCTCTTCAGTCCAGGTTCTGTGGTGGTACTCTTCAGTCAGGTTCTGTGGTAGTTCTCTTCAGTCAGGTTCTGTGGTGGTTCTCTTCAGTCCAGGTTCTGTGGTTGTACTCTTCAGTCAGGTTCTGTGGTGGTTCTCTTCAGTCAGGTTCTGTGGTGGTTCTCTTCAGTCCAGGTTCTGTGGTTGTTCTCTTCAGCCCAGGTTCTGTGGTGGTTCGCTCCAGTTCTCATAATCGGAGGGCTCAGCATCTATCTGAGGGGCTGTGTCACTGTCCAGGTTCTGTGGTGGTTCGTTCCAGTTCTCATAATCGGAGGGCTCAGCATCTACCTGAGGGGCTGTGTCACTGTCCAGGTTCTGTGGTGGTTCGCTCCAATTCTCATAATCGGAGGGCTCAGCATCTTTCTGAGGGCCTGTGTCACAAGGGAGTCCCTTAATCTGAAAGAAGACACTCTGAATTAGCACTTTTCGAACCACTCCCTCTACATTTTTATGTAAATTAATTTTCTTACTGTCTATGTTATTAGGATTAAAATAACTTTGGTTGTTGACATTATTACCTGTGTGTCTGCCGTGGCATCACTTCCTCCTGTGGATCTCCTGTAATGAGGGACAGAGTGAGTTCTGCTCTCTACTGACCTCCAGTGGAGGTTGATATGTTACTAATACAGTAGATGTAAATGGCTGTCTCACCTCTTCATATAGCAGTAGATGGTGACTAGAAGAGCTCCAGCAGTCAGGACAGCCCCACCACAGGAACCCAGGAAAACACTGCTGCAGGGTCTTGAGGTTATAAATGCATGATGTCAGAATGAAATTTGTAAAGTTACAGAGCACAAAAATAGACAGAATGTGTCATACTTACATATAACATTAATATGGACAGGGATAGTCTCTCTCCCTATAATGTTCAAAGCCTCGCAGTAGTATCCCTCTCTGTCCTCAGAGCTGATATTATGGATGGTGTATCTCTGTCCAGAATGTCTCATCGACATGTTCTTGTATTTTGTCTTGTACCAGGTGTATTTGTCCACAGGTGGGTTGGCGTCACTGCTGCAGGTCAGAGTCACTGAACTGCCCTCCACTATTTCACCAGAGGGACTGACTGACACTGAGGTGTTCCTTGGGCCATCTGGATAACAGACAAAGTAAGAAAGTAAGTAAGTATTTAGAGCTGTAAAATCAACAACCATTCATCTAAATTAAATAGCAGCCCTATTTCATGTCTGTTTCACTGCACATCAACACTGACCAATGATGTATTGGATGATTTTGACAGACTTTAAAAGTGTATTAGTCACACTCACACACTGCAGGAGAAATTATGCCTTTTACAGCACAGTAGAAGCTGTCTTCAGTTTTAAAGTAGAATGTGTACGAGGGGGAGGAGAACTCTTGTACAATCTTACTGTTCCTGTACCAGATGTAGGTGGGGTTGTCAGTCAGAGTACAGGTGGTGTTACAGGTCAGTGTTGTTGACCACCATGTAGTGGTCACCTTCACCTGCAGGTCTGGAGTAGATAACAACATTAAAACCATCAATGACCTGTTGTCTAGTTGAAATGAGGCAGGAGTGGACATTCTCAAATCATCAATTCAGACATTCCTATTATACCATACATTCATATTTATATTATTTCAATACAAATCAAGACAATTTTCCAGAAACAATTAAACAGATTAGCATTATATATATATAATATCACAGTACCTGTAACAGACAAAGTGACTCCAGGGATATCAAAATATTTCCCTCCTGTCGGATCTGTTATAAATCTGAACTTGTACGTAGCTGAGTCACTCTCTCTCAGGTTTGTGATTGTCAGGGTGTGTCCATTCGTCACATTGCTAAGGTACGTCACACGACCTTTGTAGTCTGGGTCATCACTCAGATTTACATAATCCCCTTCAGCATCATTTTTGGTGAACCAGAAGGTTGATGTGACTGTACCTCTGGGATATGTGTAAGAGCAGGACATCTCCACTGTTGACCCCTTCAAGGTACAGATTCTCTGAGTGGTGTATTTCACTCTCCAGCCATACTGACCCAGTACCACTGAAACACAGTTAGACATCACAAGTTCGTTACATTAAGTTCAAGGTCTTTTGACTCACACTAACACTTTGTTCCATAGTTGCTGAGTTGAGACATAGATACTCTTTGGTTGAGTGTGAATGGAAACGACAGATAAGCTTCACTCAGTGAGGTGTGAAAAGCAACTGTTTAAAGTGAAGCAGAGATGCCAAATGTGTCGCCAGTAGAACATAAAAATGGTTTTGCTTTTAGAAATGTCTGTAGTTTGACAAACCGGGCAACTAAAATATAAGAATGAGACCATACCTGCTACAGACCAGAGAAAGACCACCAACACACTTCCGGCTGTTCTCAAGGCCATTGTTGCATCTCCCACCCTGCAGTCTTAGAAACATAAACAACAACTCACTCTATAGCTGGTGAATAACTCCACCTGATACATTGAAGTAGAAACTGTAAATGGGGTACTACTGAAAATGAACCAGGCTCATATTGTATTGTGTTGTATTGTGCTATATAGTTGTCTATGTGAATACTGTCTATCTGTAAGTCTATTGCACTATGTATGTAATGTGTGTGACGTGTTGCATGTCTGTCTACATCTGTCTATTTAAGATGATATGTAGTATGATGCAAAAACTATTTCCTAATACAGTAAAGTCATCACCATCATCACCATCACCATCATCACCATCATCACCATCATTATAAACAACAACATCAACAACTTATTGAACAGATCTGTAGTACTGTAAACACATATTTCTGATTGTTCTGAAGCTATTTTATTCTCAGAACCCCAAATATAGGAGGATAAATGTTCAATCCTCTACGGTCCGTCAAGCTGTACAGCAGCCTAAAGACTGACCACCAGGTTCAATGATAGCTCCTATCCCCAAGCTGTGAGGCTAAACAGAAGTGACTCACAAACACATACACATGCGTAAACACACACACACACACACACACTGCAATGTTACAATGTTTGTTTGCATGTCTATTTTACCCTGGTTAATCATCTCATCACTATGTAGATCAACACTCCTACACTGAGACACTTTATGAATACTGGCCATGAAGTAACAACCAAATCAACGCTCAAAACATAACAAGAAGTAAAATGATACATTAACCTTCAAGAATATGACTTATGACTAAAAACAAATAACCCAAAACTATTTTTCCAGATATTGTCAAGAGTACTTACAGAGTGAAGTGAAGGGGAGAGGTCTTGTACAGTGAGTCAACTGACTGGTAGTGAGTGGCAACTGCTAGTAAGTGTCAGTTCTGTGGTTGATACATATTTAAAGTAGAACACAAGTAGCTGATGCAGAACTGTCATTTCCTTCCTCTTTAAGACATTAACATGCATGAGGACCAGAACAGCATGTCAGAGAAGGGAGGTTACTGTATTAAAATGGGTCCTACATTTCTATAATGGACACAATGTCCCCCATTTCCACTTTCATTTAAATACAGAACCATGTTAACAATATGTTGACTATTCTATATGGAATGTTTATAATATCTCAGAATGTGTTTTGCCTTGTCCCTCTGAGTTCTACATGGAACAGGTCAAAGTTCCATTTACATTTGGTCAGTTCCATGATGTCATTCATTCTATTCTACAAACCCATTTAATGTACACTCCTCATCAGCTGCATCAAAGACCCTGCACTGACCCCCTTTAGTGTCTACAACATGGTTGTTGTAGAGGCGTTGGCCTGGGCAACAACCCCCTCAAGATTCTAATGATGACATCATCTCCATCATCTAACATCAATGATCAAACATGTTTCACAGCTCAGGCCGAGGGGGCGGGGGAAGGAAATCAGAGGAGCACTCCTCTTCACTTTGATTGACACTTACTCCTACTGTGTGTCCAGTGTGCTGTCTTGACTGTGTGTCAGAGGACTACAAAAGCGGTGACACCCCCCAACAGCCCCATTCTATCCAAGCTTCCTGTTCCCTATTAAGGTAGCTACACGGTCCCTCCTCCTCTTCCTCAATCTTCATATTCATTATTCTGTTATTCCTTCCCTTCTTCCTTACTCTGTCATATCCGGACGGTACGTGGTGTTCAGGGTTGTCAGGGTTGCCATGGTTTCCTGTCTCTCCCTCTCTGGTCAGGCTTGTGTTTGAAGCGACACTTGTCACCATAGAAACAGCCGGTGGTCCTCCAGAAGAAACACTCATCACCATTGATGGGAGCCATCCTCCTGGTCCTGGGAGAGAGAGAGACAAACAGTATGAAAACACAAGCACCTGCACCTGTGCTCCTGTTTCCTCCTTCCATCACTTTGTACATTTCAAAAGTTTATATGAGATGATTGGTAACACTTTAGAATAACTCAGAATTATTCATTATAAATGATTATATATATGTTTATAAATCGTAAATGATGTTTTGACAGACAGATGGATGTCCTTACCCTGTGGAGGCGTACTTGGAGGCTGAGGAGGTGTTGAGGCCTATAGGGTTGGTCCTCTGAGGAGAGGGAGGGGTTCTCTGCATCTAGCTGTCTGGGTACCTGATCACCAGCCTGGTGCTCTCCAGCTCCACCCCCTGGACCGGAGGACAAACAGCAGGCACAGTCCAAATACATGCAATGGGACCAATAGCATAGTCCCACAAGTAAAATGGAACCAATAACAAAGCTTGTTTTTCCTTTGCTGCCAGAAAGGAGTTGAATCGTTGTACTTTTCTCTCTGTGTTGAACGATGGTGATACTATTTAAAGCTCTAAACTGAAGCTCTAAACTGAAGGCTCTTGACTCTGTATCATGCAGAGACGTCTAACTCACCATTGAGATCTCTACTGTGCTGTCAGGTGGACATCAATAGCAACACGCAGCCTCAAACCCTGGTCCATTCCTATTCAGAAGGCCATTTAAGGAAAACTGAGGGGAGGGTAGGGGAGGTAGAGGAGATGAAGTGAGAGAGTGAAGGGAGGAAAGGATGGGGAGATAGAAGGAGTGGGGAAGACAGACCGACACACACACACACACACACAATCAGCAATCTCCACGTTCACAGTAGAATTCAACCCCATCAGTGCACTCCCCTTGAAGAAGTATCCCTTTGGCCAATCAGGGGCGAGCTGGATGGACTTCTGAGCGTCTGATAGGGCAGAGGGGTAGAGCTCCAGACACCAGTAGCAGTATGAACCACATTCCCAAAGAAATACAAGAAATGAGATCAAAGTAGAAATAGTCCATCCAGACCTTTACCACCTAGTAAATCTGTTGGACCACTTACATTCGAGTACTCCTGCAGTAGTCTAGGGAGCAACATACCCATACCACCCACACAGGCACACACACACACACACACACACACACACGCAAAAACACACATATAAACACACACATATAAACACACACACACACACAACACACACGCAGGCACACACACACACACACACACACACAACGTCTGAACTACCGGGAAAGACTCTGGCAAGTTCCAGACTCAGTGTGTGTTTACGTGTGTGTGTGTGCGTGCATGTTCGTGTGTGTGTTTGTTGATGAACAGTGCTGATTGTTGATCTATTACAGTTTATCTCCTGACAGTAATGGAGTATCCCTGGCTGGCCTATAGGCTAGCCACCCATGCATTATGTTGCTTAATGGCGCCATCATGTGTACAATAGGCACAAATACAAGAAACATAATTTATGTATTTGTTGTCTATTTATTGTCTAACTTTGAGCTTATTTACAACATGATACTTGTACTGTATTCAATGTAAAAATAAAAAATAAAATGTAATGTATCTAAAATAGGTAATAATTCACAATTTGATAATAAAACAAGCAATATTACGACACTGAACAATATGGTATAACATAATATAAAATATAAAATGCCCAATAATATCTGACACCAATACAAAGTAAAACGTATTTAAACAAATCAGGAGCAACTCGAGAGCTAGAATTATTTAAAAGCTCTTATCAAAATTATTCCTTTTGTGTCACTAAAACAAGCCAATACTTTATCTATTATAAACAATCTGGAATTGGCTAAATCCCATAGAAAAAGATCAAAAACATTTAAGTACACAAGAAAATAAGGCTATTTATTAAGCGGAGCTAGTTCAGAAAGGAAACCCGAGTGCCTGCCTCAACTGAGATTGCACCAATTAGAGGCTAGTATCATTCACGACTTCCTTATTGACCGGGTCTGCTCTTACATCCTTCTGCCGCTTGCTGCTACTAAGCGCTGGCTTCTTTTTCTCCATTGACTCTGCTGCTGTAACTAGCTGTTTCTCGCTACGCTGCTGATTTCTGATATAATGTTTTCTTTGTAAGTGCTCGCTAGCTGTGTTTGAACCTCGCCCGCATCGTTCAATATGCTCATGTTGCAATGTTTGGCTGCTGCGGGGATGCGATTAATTGCGAGGATCAACCATGTTGCTGCTCTGTTTTCAGTTAATAGCTGGATACAAACTAGCTAGCTAAGTAGATTTAGCCTCAGGAGTAGTCTATCATATAGCCTACTTGTTTGTTCCCAATACTGTACCAGCTTTCGAGCTGAGTCAGTGTGCTCCGCGAACCATCATGGAGAATAGTCCTTCATCCATACAAGGAGGAATAAGCCTGTGCTAGATTAGCATACAGGCTATGTGTTGCTATACAGTGAGTGAGAAGCAATATTTTCTGATCATGAGCAGAAGATGTTGTTTATCACAGTGATTCAGTAGTATTTCAGTCAGTGAATGTTAACTAGTTTAGTACAGCATGTCGCCAGCTCACGAAACCGCTGCAAACAATGCACACTATCAGCCATAGCTTACATTTTACAGGTCACCCCAGTCACATTAGTCGGTGTGACTTTCGCCGACAGTCACTATTCAAATGTTGTACACAATATTTCTGGTTATTATTCTTGGAACCCTATTCCCTTACACAGTTTAAACTAGAAGCCTTCAAATGAACTTGCAGACTGGTCTGGACTAGTGCATTTGTACAGTTACACTTTAGTTGCACTTCTACTCTGATTTGCTCAGAGCGTCTGCTAGCTCATTAGTGCAGGGGTTCTTCAGCCTGGGACCAGAATGCACCATTCTGTGTTTTCCTGGGACCCAAACTCAGGAAAATATGCAACTATACATAATTATCAGTACATTTCATTGCCCTTATGCCTAAAACAAATGCAATATAGACAAAAACAAATAACAATGAAATTAAATATCCATATAAATATGTATTAATGTTTATTTTCCTCCATTAAAAACATATCTGTCTAGGTTGGAACTGTTGCTGTTAAAATACAATAAATCATTTTAATTCTGAATTGGAATAAAATGATTGATCACATCACACAGATGAATAACAGAACACACACTCAGGCTTTTTGATAGTGCAACCCTAAGTAACAGTACAGATGAAAAATGATAAGGCCTACTGTACATTTTACTGTAGAAATTATTGTTGAAAGTCTAGGTTGGAACTGTTGCTGTTAAAATACAATAAATAACTTTTATTCTGAACTGGAATAAACTGATTGATCACATCGGTAGACCAGAAAACCCCCACACAGTCCTAATGAGAGCATGTCTATTCTGGGCTCTGTTTTTGACAGTGCAACACTGAGGTTATGCTCAGCCTTGAAACTGTTTCTGTACTTGTTTTTTAAGTATGTCAGAGTTGAGAACCCTGACTGACATAGGTATGTGGTGCCAAACTGGACCAGAACATCTACTGCTTTCTCAGTCAGGCAGGAGACCGCTTCCTACTGTAGATGAGCAACCCAGAACTGTGTGAGTGCGTTTGCCTCAAAAAGCATCTTGCTTCAATCCGTTTATTCCAGTTAAGAATAACAATTATTATTGTATTTTAACAGCAACAGTTCCAACCTAGACTAGTTTTCGACAATCATTTCTACAGTAAGATGTAAAGTAGGCCTGATCATTTTTCATCTTCATCTGTTCTGTTACTAGGGGTTGCACTATCAGTAGCTAGCTTGCTTTGGCGAATGTTAGCTATTAGCTGTGTACAAGGCCAGGAGATTGAAAGAGAAACTCACATCTACTACTATGAGAGTTAGTTAGTACTCCCTTATTACTGCTTATCACCTGTTATAAAATGCCAACAATCTGAACGACAGCGCTGCGTCGTGTGTAGCCGAGTGATCTTCAAGAAAACTGCAGAAAAATAGATCCGGTACACAACTCAGATGCACACAGGCATCTCCCTCTCACACTCGCGCAGCTGCGAAACTGAGCATAGACCAGCAGTGAAACTGAGCATAGACCGCTGCTTAAGCAGAAAGCACATTGAACAGAGAGCGCAGATGCACTTGGCCAAATCAATTCCAGTAATTAATGAAATAATTATGTATTTACACTGACACGTCGCGACCCACCATTAACAGGTCCGTGACCCAACTTTAAGAAAGGCTGCATTAGTGCATACTGACTGGTTGCATCACCGACTGTTATGGCAACTGCTCGGCCTCCGACCAAAAGGCGCGTATGGCCCAGTACATCACTGGGGCCAAGCTTCCTGACATCCAGGACCTCTAACCTGGCGGTGTCAGAGGAAGGCCATAAAAATTGTCAGACTCCAGCCACCCCAGTCATAGGCTGTTCTCTTTGCTACCGCACGGCAAACGGTTCCGGACCGCCAAGTCTAGGTCCAAAAGGCTTCTTAACAGCTTCTACCCCCAAGCCATAAGACTCCTGAACAGCTAATCAAAGGGCTACCAAGACACTGCTGCAACACTCTGTTTATTATCTATGCATAGTCCCTTTAACTCTACCTACATGTACATATTACCTCAACTAACCGGTGCCCCCCAAATTGACTCTGTACGATACCCCCTGTAGAGGGGTTGGGTTAAATGCAGAAGACAAATTTCAGTTGAATGCATTCAGTTGTACAACTGACTAGGTACCCCCTTTCCCTTTATATAGCCTCTCTAATGTTATTTTACTGCTGTTGTTTAATTATTTGTTACTTTTATTTTCAATTTTTTACTTAACACTTTTATTTTTTCGTAACTTATTTTTTCGTAACTTCTGAAAGCATAGTTGGTTAAGGGGCTTGTAAGTAAGCATTTCCCTGTAAGATCTACACCTGTTGTATTCCGCACATGTTGACAAATACAATTTGATACTGTTGCATGAGTCACATTATTAGTTTCCATTTTATGGTATAATTTGTGTCACTCTAATATTACCTTCATCCTTATCTGCAACAGTAGGTTCAGGCTCTGATTTATTAGCCATGTTCTAATCCTGTTATGTATTTTACATAGCTAGTCCTCCCTGTCGGTCCATCTTTACGTTGTATGCTACTGTAGCGATCACTTCATTCTAGTCATCGTGTATTAGCTACTGTTATTCATTCTTATTCATCTTCTGCTAGCAATACATTTACGCGTGTTATCATGTATGCTTGTACATAGTGAGTATGCAGGCATCTTATACCCTGATGAGACTCACTCTGCTACAGTAGTTTTAGTGAGAGTGGGTCATATCTACCACCATCGTGCTGGCCCAAATGCTGTTGGCCGCTATATGCGCTGTTCAGCAGTCGAGCATTACTGGGTCTTTTTATCATTAAGCATATATTCATAGATGTACGGCATCATTTAAAATGTCATACTACTTCTTAAACCGAACTTTCTTCCTCAGATTTCAAGTTATCACATTGGACCTTAGTGGGGAAGCTGATGCTGTGATTACTAATCAAGGCTAGCTATAGTTTCAGCTGTGTTGGATGGGGTGTTGATACTAGCATTACCTAGCATGTGGTGGTCTTACTATAGTTTCAGCTGTGTTGAATGGGATGTTGATACTAGCATTACCTAGCATGTGGTGGTCTTACTATAGTTTCAGCTGTGTTGGATGGGATGTTGATACTAGCATTACCTAGCATGTGGTGGTCTTACTATAGTTTCAGCTGTGTTGGATGGGGTGTTGATACTAGCATCACCTAGCATGTGGTGGTCTTACTATAGTTTCAGCTGTGTTGGATGGGATGTTGATACTAGCATTACCTAGCATGTGGTGGTCTTACTATAGTTTCAGCTGTGTTGGATGGGGTGTTGATACTAGCATTACCTAGCATGTGGTGGTCTTACTATAGTTTCAGCTGTGTTGGATGGGATGTTGATACTAGCATTACCTAGCATGTGGTGGTCTTACTATAGTTTCAGCTGTGTTGGATGGGATGTTGATACTACCATTACCTAGCATGTGGTGGTCTTACTATAGTTTCAGCTGTGTTGGATGGGATGTTGATACTACCATTACCTAGCATGTGGTGGTCTTACTATAGTTTCAGCTGTGTTGGATGGGATGTTGATACTAGCATTACCTAGCATGTGGTGGTCTTACTATAGTTTCAGCTGTGTTGGATGGGATGTTGATACTACCATTACCTAGCATGTGGTGGTCTTACTATAGTTTCAGCTGTGTTGGATGGGGTGTTGATACTAGCATTACCTAGCATGTGGTGGTCTTACTATAGTGTCAGCTGTGTTGGATGGAATGTTGATACTACCATTACCTAGCATGTGGTGGTCTTACTATAGTGTCAGCTGTGTTGAATGGGATGTTGATAGTAGCATTAACTAGCATGTGGTGGTCTTACTATAGTTTCAGCTGTGTTGGATGGGATGTTGATATTAGCATCACCTAGCATGTGGTGGTCATACTATAGGTTCAGCTGTGTTGAATGGGATTTTGATACTACCATTACCTAGCATGTGGTGGTCTAACTGTAGTTTCAGCTGTGTTGGATGGGATGTTGATAGTAGCATTACCTAGCATGTGGTGGTCTAACTGTAGTTTCAGCTGTGTTGAATGGGATGTTGATAGTAGCATTACCTAGCATGTGGTGGTCTAACTGTAGTTTCAGCTGTGTTAAATGGGATGTTGATACTAGCATTACCTAGCATGTGGTGGTCTAACTGTAGTTTCAGCTGTGTTGGATGGGGTGTTGATACTAGCATTATCTAGCATGTGGTGGTCTAACTGTAGTTTCAGCTGTGTTGGATGGGGCCTTGATACTACCATTACCTAGCATGTGGTGGTCTTACTATAGTTTCAGCTGTGTTGAATGGGATGTTGAGACTAGCATTACCTAGCATGTGGTGGTCTTACTATAGTTTCAGCTGTGTTGGATGGGATGTTGATACTAGCATTACCTAGCATGTGGTGGTCTTACTATAGTTTCAGCTGTGTTGGATGGGATGTTGATACTAGCATTACCTAGCATGTGGTGGTCTTACTATAGTTTCAGCTGTGTTGGATGGGATGTTGATAGTAGCATTACCTAGCATGTGGTGGTCTTACTATAGTTTCAGCTGTGTTGAATGGGATTTTGATACTACCATTACCTAGCATGTGGTGGTCTTACTATACTTTCTGCTGTGTTGGATGGGATGTTGATACTAGCATTAACTAGCATGTGGTGGTCTTACTATAGTTTCAGCTGTGTTGGATGGGATGTTGATACTAGCATTAACTAGCATGTGGTGGTCTTACTATAGTTTCAGCTGTGTTGGGGGGGATGTTGATAGTAGCATTACCTAGCATGTGGTGATCTTACTATAGTTTCAGCTGTGTTGGATGGGGTGTTGATACTAGCATTACCTAGCATGTGGTAGTCTTACTATAGTGTCAGCTGTGTTGGATGGGGTGTTGATACTAGCATTAACTAGCATGTGGTGGTCTTACTATAGTTTCAGCTGTGTTGGATGGGATGTTGATAGTACCATTACCTAGCATGTGGTAGTCTTACTATAGTGTCAGCTGTGTTGGATGGGGTGTTGATACTAGCACTACCTAGCATGTGGTGGTCTTACTATAGTTTCAGCTGTGTTGAATGGGATTTTGATACTACCATTACCTAGCATGTGGTGGTCTTACTATAGTTTCAGCTGTGTTGAATGGGATTTTGATACTACCATTACCTAGCATGTGGTGGTCTAACTGTAGTTTCAGCTGTGTTGGATGGGGTGTTGATACTAGCATTACCTAGCATGTGGTGGTCTTACTATAGTGTCAGCTGTGTTGGATGGGATGTTGATACTACCATTACCTAGCATGTGGTGGTCTTACTATAGTGTCAGCTGTGTTGGATGGGGTGTTGATACTACCATTACCTAGCATGTGGTGGTCTTACTATAGTTTCAGCTGTGTTGAATGGGATTTTGATACTAGCATTACCTAGCATGTGGTGGTCTTACTATAGTTTCAGCTGTGTTGGATGGGGTGTTGATACTAGCATTACCTAGCATGTGGTGGTCTTACTATAGTTTCAGCTGTGTTGGATGGGATGTTGATACTAGCATTACCTAGCATGTGGTGGTCTTACTATAGTTTCTGTTGAATGGGATGTTGATACTAGCATTACCTAGCATGCGGTGGTCTTACTATAGTTTCTGTTGAATGGGATGTTGATACTAGCATTACCTAGCATGCGGTGGTCTTACTATAGTTTCAGCTGTGTTGGATGGGCTGTTGATACTAGCATTACCTAGCATGCGGTGGGCTTACTAAAGCTATTGAGCTAATGAATAGTTCAACATATTTCTACATGAAATGTAATCAAATCTGTAAATAGCAAAATCTTATAGAAAAATAGCAGAAGCATAATCTATCCCATTTATTATCTATATACAAACTGTATTTATCATCTATATACATACTGTATTGATCATCTAGATACATACTGTATTTATCATTAGGATAACAATCTAAATTCCAGCATTCACTCAAAAGTTAAAGGTCATTGTCTGGAAAACCTAATAGATAAGAAAGCATAATGATAGTAAGAGAATAGCATTGTGAGGCCTAGCTTTGGTTTGATGCTGTAGCTCTTCAGTCCAGGTTCTGTGGTGGTTCTCTTCAGTCCATTTTCTGTGGTGGTTCTCTTCAGTCATGTTCTGTGGTGGTTCTCTTCAGTCCAGGTTCTGTTGTGGTTCTCTTCAGTCAGGTTCTGTGGTGGTTCTCTTCAGTCCAGGTTCTGTGGTGGTTCTCTTCAGTCCAGGTTCTGTGGTGGTTCTCTTCTGTCAAGGTTCTGTGGTGGGTCTCTTCAGTCAGATTCTGTCGTGGTTCTCTTCAGTCCAGGTTCTGTGGTGGTTCTCTTCAGTCCAGGTACTGTGGTGGTTCTCTTCAATCCAGGTTCTGTGGTGGTTCTCTTCAGTCCAGGTTCTGTGGTGGTTCGCTCCAGTTCTCATAATCGGAGGGCTCAGCATCTATCTGAGAGGCTGTGTCACTGTCCAGGTTCTGTGGTGGTTCTCTCCAGTTCTCATAATCGGAGGGCTCAGCATCTACCTGAGAGGCTGTGTCACTGTCCAGGTTCTGTGGTGGTTCTCTCCAGTTCTCATAATCGGAGGGCTCAGCATCTATCTGAGAGGCTGTGTCACTGTCCAGGTTCTGTGGTGGTTCGCTCCAGTTCTCATAATCGGAGGGCTCAGCATCTTTCCGAGGGGCTGTGTCACAAGGGAGTCCCTTAATCTGAAAGAAGACACTCTGAATTAGCACTTTACGAACCCCTCCCTCTACATTTTTATGTAAATTAATTTTCTTACTGTCTATGTTATTAGGATTAAAATAACTTCAGTTGTTGACATTATTACCTGTGTGTCTGCCGTGGCATCACTTCCTCCTGTGGATCTCCTGCAATGAGGGACAGAGTGAGTTCTGCTCTCTACTGACCTCTAGTGGAAGTTGATATGTTACTAATACAGTAGATGTAAATGGCTGGCTCACCTCTTCATATAGCAGTAGATGGTGACTAGAAGAGCTCCAGCAGTCAGGACAGCCCCCACCCCCACCACAGGAAACCAGGGAAACACTGCTGTAGGGTCATGAGTTTATAAATGTCAGAATGAAATCTGTAAAGTTGCAGAGCACAAAAATAGACAGAATGTGTCATACTTACACATAACATTAATATGGACAGGGATAGTCTCTCTCCCTATAATGTTCAGAGCCTCGCAGTAGTATCCCTCTCTGTCCTCAGAGCTGATATTATGGATGGTGTATATCTGTCCAGAATGTCTCATCGACATGTTCTTGTATTTTGTCTTGTACCAGATGTATTTGTCCACAGGTGGGTTGGCATCACTGCTGCAGGTCAGAGTCACTGAACTGCCCTCCACTATTTCACCAGAGGGACTGACTGACACCGAGGTGTTCTTTGGGCCATCTGGTAAAGGACCATTAAAAAGACATTAACATCTTGGTTATGGTATACAGTGGGGAGAACAAGTATTTGATACACTGCCGATTTTGCAGGTTTTCCTACTTACAAAGCATGTAGAGGTCTGTAATTTTTATCATAGGTACACTTCAACTGTGAGAGACGGAATCTAAAAAAATCCAGAAAATCACATTGTATGATTTTTAAGTAATTAATTTGCATTTTATTGCATGACATAAGTCTTTGATCACCTACCAACCAGTAAGAATTCCGGCTCTCACAGACCTGTTCGTTTTTCTTTAAGAAGCCCTCCTGTTCTCCACTCATTACCTGTATTAACTGCACCTGTTTGAACTCGTTACCTGTATAAAAGACACCTGTCCACACACTCAATCAAACAGACTCCAACCTCTCCACAATGGCCAAGACCAGAGAGCTGTGTAAGGACATCAGGGATCAAATTGTAGACCTGCACAAGGCTGGGATGGGCTACAGGACAATAGGCAAGCAGCTTGGTGAGAAGGCAACAACTGTTGGCGCAATTATTAGAAAATGGAAGAAGTTCAAGATGACGGGCAATCACCCTCGGTCTGGGGCTCCATGCAAGATCTCACCTCGTGGGGCATCAATGATCATGAGGAAGGTGAGGGATCAGCCGAGAATTACACGGCAGGACCTGGTCAATGACCTAAAGAAAGCTGGGACCACATGCTCAAAGAAACCCAATAGTAACACACTACGCCGTCATGGATTAAAATCCTGCAGTGCACGCAAGGTCCCTCTGCTCAAGCCAGCGCATGTCCAGGACCGTCTGAAGTTTGCCAATGACCATCTGGATTATCCAGAGGAGGAATGGGAGAAGGTCATGTGGTCTGATGAGACAAAAATTGAGTTTTTTGGTCTAAACTCCACTCGCCGTGTTTGGAGGAAGAAGAAGGATGAGTACAACCCCAAGAACACCATCCCAACCGTGAAGCATGGAGGTGGAAACATCATTCTTTGGGGATGCTTTTCTGCAAAGGGGACAGGACGACTGCACCGTATTGAGGGGAGGATGGATGGGGCCATGTATCGCGAGATCTTGGCCAACAACCTCCTTCCCTAAGTAAGAGCATTGAAGAATGGTCATGGCTGGGTCTTCCAGCATGACAACGACCCGAAACACACAGCCAGGGCAACTAAGGAGTGGCTCCGTAAGAAGCATCTCAAGGTCCCGGAGTGGCCTAGCCAGTCTCCAGACCTGAACCCAATAGAAAATCTTTGGAGGGAGCTGAAAGTCCGTATTGCCCAGCGACAGCCCCGAAACCTGAAGGATCTGGAGAAGATCTGTAGGGAGGAGTGGGCCAAATTCCCTGCTGCAGTGTGTACAAACCTGGTCAAGAACTACAGGAAACGTATGATCTCTGTAATTGCAAACAAAGGTTTCTGTACCAAATATTAAGTTCTGCTTTTCTGATGTATCAAATACTTATGTCATGCAATAAAATGCTAATTAATTACTTAAAAATCATACAATGGGATTTTCTGGATTTTTGTTTTAGATTCCGTCTCTCACAGTTGAAGTGTACCTATGATAAAAATTACAGACCTCTACATGCTTTGTAAGTAGGAAAACCTGCAAAATCGGCAGTGTATCAAATACTTGTTCTCCCCACTGTATATTATCTTGGCTTTCTGAAGACATTAGATTTAGCAAATAAAGTACATCAGCGCATTTTACAAGATATATTAAAATAATTACATTGAGAAAAATTAAAAGCACATGCTCTGAGGTTCCAACATGATGTTACTTAATAAAGAATACAACTGGAGATAGATAAAACATTACTACGTTGTTAATATACCAAGCGAATGATTTAAACCCCATGTACTTACATCTGACAGTGAGAGTCTCTTCAGCAGAGGGGAGATCCTCATGGCCTTCTACAGCACAGGAGTATCTGCCTGTATCCTCACTGCTGACTGAGAATAGGATATAGACAGCAGAGTAGGTGTTGCTGTTTGGTAAAGGCTGTCCATTCTTATACCAACTGTAGGCTGTGATGGGGTCCAGTGTACATTTGGTTCTACATGTCAGTGTGACATTCTCCCTCTCTGACACAGATGTAGGATCCATCTCCAACACAACATCTAGAGTAAAAGGAAACAAATCATTAATATCCTCCTAAATACACAATATATTCAAAAGTATGTGGACACCCTTTCAA
Source organism: Salvelinus fontinalis (assembly GCF_029448725.1). NCBI lineage: Eukaryota > Metazoa > Chordata > Actinopteri > Salmoniformes > Salmonidae > Salvelinus > Salvelinus fontinalis. The sequence goes on from NC_074667.1 coordinate 63,451,947, forward strand.
ATTAGTGGATCCAGCTATTACAGCCACACCTGTTTCTGGCAAAATCGAGCACACAGCCATGCAATCCTCATAGACAAACATTGGCAGTAGAATGGCCTTACTGAAGAGCTCAGTGACTTTCAACGTGTCACCATCATAGGATGCCACCTTTCCAAGAAGTCAGTTCGTCGAATTTCTGCCGTGCTAGAGCAGCCCCGTTCAACTGTAAGTGCTGTTATTGTGAAGTGGAAACATCTAGGAGCAACAGCGGCTCAGCCGCAAATTGGTAGGCCACACAAGTCAAGCTCACAGAACGGGCCCGCCGAGTGCTGAAGCGCTTAGCACTTTAAAACCGTCTGTCCTGGGGTGCAACACTCACTACCAAGTTCCAAACTGCCTTTGGAAGTAACTTCAGCACAATAACTGTTCGTCGGGAGCTTCATGAAATGGGTTTCCATGGCCGAGCAGCCGCACACAAGCCTAAGATCACCATGAGCTATGCCAAGCGTCGACACAAGATAGCGCCGACAGAGATGGTCACCTCGCTTCAGGTCCTTAGAAAACGATGCAGTTCCCATCCAACACAGCTGAAACTATAGTAAGACCACCACATGCTAGGTAATGCTAGTATCAACATCCCATCCAACACAGCTGAAACTATAGTAAGACCACCACATGCTAGGTAATGCTAGTATCAACATCCCATCCAACACAGCTGAAACTATAGTAAGACCACCACATGCTAGGTAATGCTAGTATCAACATCCCATCCAACACAGCTGAAACTATAGTAAGACCACAGCATGCTAGGTAATGCTAGTATCAACATCCCATCCAACACAGCTGAAACTATAGTAAGACCACCACACGCTAGGTAAGGCGACCGGAAACATGACCGAATACAAACAGTGCAGCTATTCCCTCCGCAAGGCAATCAAACAAGCAAAGTGTCGGTACAAGGACAAAGTAGATTCGCAATTCAACGGCTCAAACACGAGACGTATGTGGCAGGGTCTACAGTCAATCACGGATTACAAAAAGAAAACCAGCCCCGTCGTAGACACCTATGTCTTACTCCCAGACAAATTAAACAACTTCTTTGCTCGCTTTGAGGACAGTACAGTGCCACTGACATGGCCCGCTACCATAGACTGTGGGCTCTCCTTCTCCGTGGCTGACGTGAGTAAAGCATTTAAACGTGTTAACCCTCGCAAGGCTGCCGGCCCAGAAGGCATCCCTAGCCGTGTCCTCAGAGAATGCACAGACCAGCTGGCTGGTGTTGTAACGGCTGTCTAATTCCTCCTCCTCGGATGAGGAGAAGGAGTAAGGGTCGGACCAAAACGCAGCGTGTTGTGAAGACATGAAGATTTATTAAAGACAAGACGAAACACGAAGAACACTTGAATAGATTACAAAATAACAATCGACGTAGACCGACCTGAACATAAGAACTTACATTTACATTTAAGTCATTTAGCAGACGCTCTTATCCAGAGCGACTTACATAAACACGAAGAACGCACGAACAGGTACAGACTAGCACAAACGATACAGTCCCGTATGGTAACGAACACAAACACTGAAGACAATCACCCACAAACAAACAGTGAGAACAGCCTACCTTAATATGATTCTCAATCAGAGGAAACGTATAACACCTGCCCCTTATTGAGAACCATATCAGGCAACACATTTAACCCAACATAGAAACACAAAACATAGAATGCCCACCCCAACTCACGCCCTGACCATACTAAACAAATACAAAAACAAGGAAAATAGGTCAGGAACGTGACAGGTGTGTTTACGGACATATTCAATCACTCCCTATCCCAGTCTGCTCTCCCCACATGCTTCAAGAGGGCCACCATTATTCCTGTTCCCAAGAAAGCTAAGGTAACTGAACTAAATTACTATTGCCACGTTGCACTCACTTCTGTCATCATGAAGTGCTTTGAGAAACTAGTCAAGTATCATATCACCTGACTTGGTGATAGACCTAGACCCACTCCAATTTGCTTACCGCCCCAATAGGTCCACTGATGATGCAATCGCCAACACACTGCACACTGCCCTATCCCATTTGGACAAGAAGAATACCTACGTAAGAATGCTGTTCATTGACTACAGCTCAGTACCCTCCAAACTCGTCGTTAAGACCCTAGGTCCTCTATGCAACTGGGTCCTGGACTTTCTGACGGGCTGCGCCCAGGGGGTGAAGATAGGAAACAATATCTCCAACCAGCTGGTCCTCAACACTGGGGCCCTACAAGGGTGCGTTCTCGGCCCTCTCCTGTACTCCCTGTTCACCTATGACTGCGTGGCCATGCACGGTTCCAACTCAATCATCAAGTTTGCAGACGACACTACAGTGGTAGGCTTGATGACCAACAACGACGAGACGGCCTACTGGGAGGCGGTGAGGGCCCCCGGAGTGTGGTGTCAGGAAAATAACTTCTCACTCAACAAAACAAAGGAGATGATCGTGGACTTCAGGAAACGGCAGAGGGAGCACCCCCCCCCCCCATCCACATCGACAGGACAGTAGTGGAGAAGGTGGAAAGTTTTAACTTCTTCGGGATTGGTGTCCAACCTAAGTGTATGTAAACTTCCGACTTTAACTGTATGTCCTCTGATGTGAAATACAAGATTTGTTATTTTTCTGTTACATACCACTACTAAGCCTGTATTACTGCCCTTAATAAGGTAATTAAAGTTATCTACAGTTGAAGTTGGAAGTTTACATACACTTAGGTTGGAGTCATAATTAAAACTCGTTTTTCAACCACTTCACAAATTTCTTGTTAACAAACTATAGTTTTGGCATGTCGGTTTGGACATCTACTTCGTGCATGACACAAGTAATTTTTCCAACAATTGTTGACAGACAGATTATTTCACTTATAATTCACTGTATCACAATTCCAGTGGGTCAGAAGTTTACATACACTAAGTTGACTGTGCCTTTAAACAGCTTGGAAATTCCGAAAATTATGTCATGGCTTTAGAAGCTTCTGATAGGATAATTGACATAATTTGAGTCAATTGGAGGTGTACATGTGGATGTATTTCAAGGCCTACCTTCAAACTCGGTGCCTCTTTGCTTGACATCTTGGGAAAATAAAAAAAAAGACCTCAGAAAAAAAGTCTGGTTCATCATTGGGAGCAATTTCCAAACGCCTGAAGGTATCACGTTCATCTGTACAATCAATAGTACGCAAGTATAAACAACATGCGACCACGCAGCCGTCATACCGCTCAGAACTGTTTGGCCATAATGACCATCTTATGTTTGGAGGAAAAGGGGGAGGCTTGCAAGCCGAAGAACACCATCCCAACTGTGAAGCACAGGGATGGCAGCATCATGTTGTGGTGGTGCTTTGCTGCAGAAGCGACTGGTGCACTTCACAAAACAGATGGCATCATGAGGCAGGAAAATTATGTGGATATATTGAAGCAACATCTCAAGACATCAGTCAGGAAGTTAAAGCTTGGTCGCAAATGGGTCTTCCAAATGGACAATGACCCCAAGCATACTTCCAAAGTTGTGGCAAAATGGCTGAAGGACAACAAAGTCAAGGTATTGGAGTGGCCATCACAAAGCCCTGACCTCAATCCCATAGAAAATGTGTGGCCAGAACTGAAAAAGCGTGTGCGAGCAAGGAGGCCTACAAACCCGACTCAGTTCCACCAGCTCTGTCAGGAGGAATGGGCCAAAATTCACCCAACTTATTGTGGGAAGCTTGTGGAAGGCTACGTTTGACCCAAGTTAAACAATTTAAAGGCAATGCTACCAAATACTAATTGACTGTATGTAAACTTCTGACCCACTTGGAATGTGATGAAAGAATTCAAAGCAGAAATAAATCATTCTCTCTACTATTATTCTGACATTTCACATACTTAAAATAAAGTGGTGATCCTAACTGACCTAGAACAGGGAATTTTTACTAGGATTAAATGTCAGGAATTGTTTAAAACTGAGTTTAAATGTTTTTGACTAAGGTGTATGTAAACTTCTGACTTCAACTGTATATGAAATGTGTGACAGATTACCTGTGACAGTCAGGGAGACAGGTGAGCCAGCAAACTTTCCTCCAGATGTTATGAATCTGAACATGTACCCAGCAGAGTCACTCAATCTCAGGTCTGTGATTCTCAGGGTACAGTCACTCTCCTTATCCCCAAGGTACTCTATATGACCCTCATACCCTGGCACTGAGCTCAGATCTTCAGGATCCATACCAGACAATTTAGTAAACCAGAAAGCTTTTTTGATCTCATGATTACTGGGATATGTGTAAGAGCAGGATATGTCCACTGTTGACCCCTTCAAGGTACATATACTCTGATGGGTGTAAGTCACACTCCAACACTTCTGACCTGAAACACAAGAAGACAATAGAACACCTTTTATAAATCTATAAATCTTCAATTACAATATATACTACTATACACTGATGTTGTAAAAGTTAAAAACAACATGTTGAATAGTTTACAGAACTGAGAAAAAAATGGAATTATTGAATAATGATCAATATTCCTCCACAACTTTAAACAACATTGTATTCATAAGAAATTTGTATTAAAAAGTCCACACTCACACACTGCAGGAGAGAGGAGATCCTCATGGCCTTTTACAGCACAGGAGTAATTGTCTGCATCACTAAAGTAGTCTGAGTACAGGCTGGAAGTGTCCTCCTTTACTTTGTGTCCGTTCTTGTACCAGATGTAGGTGGGGTTGTCAGTCAGAGTACAGGTGGTGCTGCAGGTCAGTGTCTTATCCTGATGTCCACCAGTCACCTTCACCTGAAGACCTGGAGAATAAACAATATCACTGTAAATCCCTTCATCACTGACTTATCACTCTAATACAAAGATGGAAGAAATCCTATGTTATACAGACTATCATACAACCAGACATTTATCCTGAACTAAATGAAATTCAACAGTTTAACTATATTGAATGTAACTGTACCTGTGACAGACAGAGTGACTCCAGGACTGCCAATATATTTCCCTCCGGTCTGATCTGTTATAAATCTGAACTTGTACACAGCAGAGTCACTTTCCCTCAGGTCTGTGATTCTCAGTGTGTGACCATTCTTCTTATCCCCATGATACTCCAGACGATCTGCATTCTCTGGGTCCTGACCTAGATCTTCAGGTTCTTTACCAGTCCACAATTCAGTGTACCAGAAGGATGTTGTGACTGTACCACTGGGATATGTGTAAGAGCAGGTCAGCTCCACTGAAGACCCTTTCAAGGTACAGATACTTTGAGTGGTGTAAGTCACACTCCATCCATTCTGACCCAGTACCACTGAAACAGTCACGCAACACAATGGTGTCAGAATTAAGCCAGACTAAGGGACAGATCAAGAGACAACAGATCAAGGTGTGCCATGCTACTATAGCCTGTGAAGCCTGGCCTACCGTAAATCTTCAATTAGGCTGGGTGTTTATTTGCCTACCGGTAAATCACTTAGAAACAACAGGCGCTTTATTACAGACAGGCTTATATTTGAGCCAGGCTTCTATTTTCTTAATGCACACTGCTTTCACTCATTTGCATAGTTAATAGTTTAATTCCAGCGTTCATTTCCAACATTTTAATACATTTCTTCATTTCCTTCACTAATGTGATCCTACAGATCGCAATATACTGAGGGGCCCCAAAATAGCGGAGGGTTGTCAAACTTTTTGTTGTTGATTTTTGAAGGGTTTTGTGTTTTTGTATTGGCCACAGGGGAGGGTAGTGTGTTGTTTCTCTGGTTTACATTCGCCATTTTGCAGATTTACTCTAATTTCTTCCATGCTAGCTAAATGTCCTCATCTTCTTGCATGGCCTCCACTATATCAAGGTGTTTTGGTACTTCCATTATGCACTACGCTTTTACAGACACAAACTTTTACTATACCACAGGTCAATATAGTCTACCTACCACAGGTCAGTATAGTCTACCTACCACAGGTCAGTATAGTCTACCTACCACAGGTCACTATAGTCTACCTATCACAGGTCAGTACAGTCTACCTACCACAGGTCAGTATAGTCTACCTACCACAGGTCAGTATAGTCTACCTACCACAGGTCAGTATAGTCTACCTACCACAGGTCAATATAGTCTACCTACCACAGGTCAGTATAGTCTACCTACCACAGGTCAGTATAGTCTACCTACCACAGGTCAATATAGTCTACCTACCACAGGTCAGTATAGTCTACCTACCACATGTCAGTATAGTCTACCTACCACAGGTCAGTATAGTCTACCTACCACAGGTCAGTATAGTCTACCTACCACAGGTCAGTATAGTCTACCTACTACAGGTCAGTATAGTCTACCTACCACAGGTCAGTATAGTCTACCTACCACAAGTCAGTATAGTCTACCTACCACAGGTCAGTATAGTCTACCTACCACAGGTCAGTATAGTCTACCTACCACAGGTCAGTACAGTCTACCTACCACAGGTCAGTATAGTCTACCTACCACAGGTCAGTATAGTCTACCTACCACAGGTCAGTATAGTCTACCTACCACAGGTCAGTATAGTCTACCTACCACAGGTCAGTATAGTCTACCTACCACAGGCCAGTATAGTCTACCTACCACAGGTCAGTATAGTCTACCTACCACAGGTCAGTATAGTCTACCTACCACAGGTCAGTATAGTCTACCTACCACAGGTAAGTACAGTCTACCTACCACAGGTCAGTATAGTCTACCTACCACAGGTCAGTATAGTCTACCTACCACAGGTCAGTATAGTCTACCTACCACAGGTCAGTATAGTCTACCTACCACAGGTCAGTATAGTCTACCGACCACGGGTCAGTATAGTCTACCTACCACAGGTCAATATAGTCTACCTACCACAGGTCAGTATAGTCTACCTACCACAGGTCAGTATAGTCTACCTACCACAGGTCAGTATAGTCTACCTACCACAGGTCAATATAGTCTACCTACCACAGGTCAATATAGTCTACCTACCACAGGTCAGTATAGTCTACCTACCACAGGTCAGTATAGTCTACCTACCACAGGTCAGTATAGTTTACCTACCACAGGTCAGTATAGTCTACCTACTACAGGTCAGTATAGTCTACCTACCACAGGTCAGTATAGTCTACCTACCACAGGTCCAAATAGTCTACCTACCACAGGTCAGTATAGTCTACATACCACAGGTCAATATAGTCTACCTACCACAGGTCAGTATAGTCTACCTGCCACAGGTCAGTATAGTCTACCTACCACAGGTCAGTATAGTCTACCTACCACAGGTCAGTATAGTCTACCTACCACAGGTCAGTATAGTCTACCTACTACAGGTCAGTATAGTCTATCTACCACAGGTCAGTATAGTCTACCTACCACAGGTCCAAATAGTCTACCTACCACAGGTCAATATAGTCTACCTACCACAGGTCAGTATAGTCTACATACCACAGGTCAATATAGTCTACCTACCACAGGTCAGTATAGTCTACCTGCCACAGGTCAGTATAGTCTACCTACCACAGGTCAGTATAGTCTACCTACTACAGGTCAGTATAGTCTACCTACCACAGGTCAGTATAGTCTACCTACCACAGGTCAATATAGTCTACCTACCACAGGTCCAAATAGTCTACCTACCACAGGTCAGTATAGTCTACCTACCACAGGTCAGTATAGTCTACCTACCACAGGTCAATATAGTCTACCTACCACAGGTCAGTATAGTCTACCTACCACAGGTCAGTATAGTCTACCTACCACAGGTCAGTATAGTCTACCTACCACAGGTCAATATAGTCTACCTACCACAGGTCAGTACAGTCTACATACCACAGGTCAATATAGTCTACCTACCACAGGTCAGTATAGTCTACCTGCCACAGGTCAGTATAGTCTACCTACCACAGGTCAATATAGTCTACCTACCACAGGTCAATATAGTCTACCTACCACAGGTCAGTATAGTCTACCTACCACAGGTCAGTATAGTCTACCTACCACAGGTCAGTATAGTCTACCTACCACAGGTCAATATAGTCTACCTACCACAGGTCAATATAGTCTACCTGCCACAGGTCAGTATAGTCTACCTACCACAGGTCAATATAGTCTACCTACCACAGGTCAATATAGTCTACCTACCACAGGTCAGTATAGTCTACCTACCACAGGTAGACTATATTGTGTTTTTCGTTCGGATACTGAGGTCCCCTGTCTGTTTCAGAGCATCATTCTCCCAAGTCCTCCTATAATAATGTGGCCATATATTCTCCCGGCAGGCCCAGTTATTCAGGAAAGCTTAACAGGATCTGCCTCCTCTCCAATCCCGAGCCAGCTATTCCTCTCGTACATTAGACGTAAGGCTTCAATATAGCCTAAATAATCATTTAAAATGTATTACCTTTTATATGTGGCATTAACACAACCAGTCACAATGTTTTAATCTGATTAGGCAACTTCAAAAGTCTCTTTTAGTCATGAGCACGTTCGTACAAAATATAATTCCAGTATCCTGAAAAATGCTTGACATTGGCTTCCATCCAACCTTTTTATGCGAATAAAGTATGTTGGATAAAAATGTTTATTAGGATACAGTTTATTAGGCTACAGATTAAATATATTATGATGGACTTCACAGGGTGGGGAAAGTGCACGGTGATGAGCTTGATGCTCCTTTCAATAAATATCGAGGGTCTTAATCTGGTGACACCATGATTGATGCTTGGCTCCAGTTTGACAAATAAAATTAATCTTACACTTTTGTCCATAATAATCTCATCATATGGGCTACACCTGCACTGTCTCTGCAAGCTGTTGGCTAGAGTGCACATGCCAATAACAGAGTTGGCACATTCACTATTGTTAGGAATTTTATGAATAATGACTAAACAATGACTACATTTAAAAAACTATAGCTAATTGAACTCAACCCTGTATTATTATATCTGATTAATAATGTTAATTCATAAGGAAGGGATTATGTAGCATGAACAAGGAGTAATTAAAACATAATAAACACCATTCCAACTTAGTTAGAGAGGTATGTGGTGTGGGTTATAAAGTAAGCCAAAAGGATCGTTAAACTATGGTTGAACCGACCCAACTTAGCCCTGAGATGTTTAGATAAGGCAGTGAGTAACTTCTTAGGTCTTCCATTATCTTGGGTTGTCTGCTAAAGTGGTAATAAGTTATAGTGAGCCTTTAGGAGAATAAATGATATTGTGTGTCATGTGTTTGCACTAGTGAGTTGGAATGAACTTTATTCTGTAACCATATTCTGTAACCATCATATTTTGTATATAAACTGTTGTTTGTGGTTAAATGGGAGCGTGCTCCCAGAATAAATACTATTATCTATTTGAAGAAGACTGTTCCCTGTCTATTTTATGTTAATAAGGATCTTACAAATTCTTAGAAACAGAGTGATTTTAATTAATGAGCACATAAAGGAATTATGAAATTCCTCTAGCAACTATATAACACAACATTTATTTGTGACAAAACCATCAGAAGGCCTGTAAATATTTCTAGAGTTGAAAATAGATGGACTTTTATCTGCAAAAATCAATTTGATGGAAACACAACTATGATGGGAAAATGTGCATACTATTTTTATGCAGATTTTAAAATATTTTCATGAAAATGTATTGCAAATTGAATGGAAACCTGACTATAGACACCTTATAGACTCTGGCAAATGCGCTAGTACAGTCTCACTTTGATTATGCTGCACATCATGGTTCACTAGCAGCACCAAACATCTGAAGAATAAGTTACAGACCAGCCAAAGGCTTGTAAGAATTGTACTTAAACTTATTTGAAGGTTGAGCATTTTTTGTCTGTATCTCTGTAATGTGTCTGTATCTCTGTAATGTGCCTGTATCTCTGTAATGTGTCTGTATCTCTGTAATGTGTCTGTCTCTGTAATGTGTCTGTATCTCTGTAATATCTCTGTATCTCTGTAATGTGTCTGTATCTATGTAATGTGTCTGTATTAATGTAATGTCTCTGTATCTCTGTAATTGAATATGTATTTATGTAAAACATAGGGACCACAATGTAAATAAGTCCCCGACTTTATTGTGCAATCCTTTAAAACAACAATCCTGGTCACTTTTAAAAAACTGTGTGTACATGTATATGTATTTTTTTAACTGACAAATAAAATCAATCAATCCAAATTGTGTAGCAGCCATTTGATGAATGGAAAGAGAAATCTGTCACAGAACACCAAAAAGTTGAATGACATTCAGAGATTGTCAAGCCTTCAATACTGGGTAAGACTACAAGGTAAGGAGGGATGTATTTTCTGTTTGTCCAGACTGAGTACGAGTATTGATTATGGTTTTAAAAATGCAAACAATGGTATTTAAGTGCTCGAAGTCATTATGCTTTTGTTTATTGGTTGTGTGGCGCATTATTACAGAAACCTGTTGGTGGAAAATGTGTTGCATGCTATTTTATATACTGTACATAGAAATGTGGCATCAAAATGTTGAAAATCAGATTTCCCCCCTAGCTGATCATTGTCTGCAGCCGGCTCTGATCGTAGTGTAAAGAAACAGGGAGAGTGAGCTCGTCCGTGGTGGTCGGCGAACCCTCAACCTTCTGGCCAATAACTCCGCGTGGAATTAACTGTGCCACAAAAACATGCTGAAGTGGCGAAGTCATTTTTCACATTTATAAACACACAGTCACTATATAATGAATATGAACTGGGTGGGTTTAGATTATTAAATAAAAAAGCACTACAACTCTTTCTAAAAGCTTCACTTATACAAAAGTTTTACTTGAACCCAAAATGGTTCTCAAGTAGATTACTAAGAAAAGCTCATCCCTTGTTTATAAATTGCCTTTTTGTCTTTGTGCAGATTGTCATGTCTAACTTTCGATGAATTGAAAATTTAACCTTCTTCAAAGTATCTGTCTTTTTCAAACAAGCATTGCAGAGCTGGTTACAATTTCAATTTCATCCCCCGGAAAAGATAGAACAAATATTACAACAAATATTATGGTTGAACAGGTTGATAAAATACCTGTATTTATGGAAAATATGTTTGAAGAGGGTATTTTGTTTTTAAATTATATTGTGAATTGGAATGGTAGAATTATGTTTTTCATGGAGTTATCGAAATTGTATGGGAAGGCCTGCTCAGTCCAAGATTACAACCAATTGAACACAGCTTTACCCCCCAAAATTGAGTCGCTACATTTATTGTTATTTGTGGTTGTAAACATTATTTTGAGTTGACTCTGTGAGGGGGAGTGGTGCAATTTGTTTTACAGTACAAGGGGAGAGTCATGTGAAAATATGATTAACTCTGTGGAGGGTTGTGCATTTAGTTTTTCACCTTAAGATGGACCAATTTCAAACTGAGTAGGGTTTGTCCACATTGTTGTCATAGTTTCCATAGTTGCTGAGTTGAGTGTGAATGAAAACCACAGAAAAGCATCACTCAGTGAGGTGTGAAAGACAACTATTTAAAGTGAAGTGGAGACGACTAACAGAACACACCAGAATAACATGCTGATTCTTATCCTTTTAGAAATGTCTGTAGATTGATAAACAGAGAACTAAAAGATTAGAATGAGACCATACCTGCTACAGACCAGAGAAAGACCACCAACACACTTCCTGTTGTTCTCAAGGCCATTGTTGCATCTCCCACCCTGCAGTCTTAGAAACATAAACAACAACTCACTCTATAGCTGGTGAATAACTCCACCTGATACATTGAAGTATAAACTGTAAATGGGGTACAGGGCCTCATTACTGAAAATGAACCAGTCTCATATTGTGTTGTGTTGTATTGTGCTATATGGTTGTCTATGTGATTACTGTCTGTCTGTAAGTCTATTGCACTATGTATGTAATGTGTGTGATGTGTTGCATGTCTGTTTACATCTGTCTATTTAATATGACATGTAGTATGATGCAAAAACTATTTCCTAATGGATAAAGTAAAGTCATCACCATCATCATCATCACCATCACCATCATCATCATCACCATCATTATAAACAACAACATCAACAACTTATTGAACAGATCTGTAGAACTATAAACACATATGTCTGAATGTTCTGAAGCTATTTTATTGTCAGAACCCCAAATATAGGAGGATAAATGTTCAACCTCTACGGTCCGTCAAGCTGTACAGCAGCCTAAAGACTGACCACCAGGTTCAATGAGAGCTCCTTTCCCCAAGCTGTGAGGATAAACAGAAGTGACCCACAAACACATAGACATGCGTACACACACACACACACACACACACACACACACACACACACACACACACACACACACACACACACACACACACACACACACACACACACACACACACACACACACACACACACACTGCAGTACTACAATGTTTGTCTGCATGTCTATTTTACCCTGGTTAATCATCTCATCACTATGTAGATGAACACTCCTACACTGAGACACTTTATGAATACTGGCCCTGATGTAACAACCAAAACACAGATCAAAACATAACAAGAAGTAAAATGATACATTAACCTTCAAGAATATGACTTATGACTAAAACAAATAACCAAAAACTATTTTTCCAGACATTGTCAAGAGTACCTACAGAGTGAAGTGAAGGGGAGAGGTCTTGTACAGAGAGTCAACTGACTGGTAGTGAGTGGAAACTGCTAGTAAGTGTCAGTTATGTGGTTGATACATATTTACAGTAGTCAAAACACAAGTAGCTGATACAGAACTGTCCTCCTCTTTAAGACATTAACAGCATGACGTTCAGAACAGTAAGTCAGAAAAGGGAGGTTACTGTATTAAAATGGGCCCTACATTTCTATAATGGACACAATGTCCCCCATTTCCACCTTAATTTAAATACAGAACCATGTTAATAATATGTTGACTATTCTATATGGAATGTTTATAGTATCTTAGAATGTGTTGCCTTGTCCCTCTGAGTTCTACATGGAACAGGTCAAAGTTAAATTTACATTTGGTCAGTTCCATGATGTCATTCATTCTATTCTACAAACACATTCAATTTACACTCCTCATCAGCTGCATCATCACCACAACCTGCTGTATTGACTGCTGCTGTCCATATACTATATAGTCTAATGTAGCCTGTTATCCATATAGAGTCTAATGTAGCCTGTTATCCATATATAGTCTAATGTAGCCTGTTATCCATATATAGTCTGATGTAGCCTGTTATCTATATATAGTCTAATGTAGCCTGTTATCCATATATAGTCTAATGTAGCCTGTTATCTATATATAGTCTAATGTAGCCTGCTATCCATATACAGTTGAAGTCGGAAGTTTACATATACCTTAGCCAAATACATTTAAACTCAGTTTCACAATTCCTGACATTTAATCCTTGTAAAAATGCCCTGTCTTAGGTCAGTTAGGATCACCACTTTATTTTAAGTATGTGAAATGTCAGAATAATAGTAGAGAGAATGATTTATTTCAGCTTTAATTTCTTTCATCACATTCCCAGTGGGTCAGAAGTTTACATACACTCAAATTAGTATTTGGTAGCATTGCCTTTAAATTGTTTAACTTGGGTCAAACGGTTCGGGTAGCCTTCCACAAGCTTCCCACAATAAGTTAGGTGAATTTTGGCCCATTCCTTCTGACAGAGCTGGTGTAACTGAGTCAGGTTTGTAGGCCTCCTTGCTCGCACATGCTTTTTCATTTCTGCCAACAAATGTTCTATTGGTTTGAGGTCAGGGCTTTGTGATGGCCACACCAGTACCTTGACTTTGTTGTCTTAAGCCATTTTGCCACAACTTTGGAAGTATGCTTGGGGTCATTGTCCATTTGGAAGACCCATTTGCGACCAAGCTTTAACTTCCTGACTGATGTCTTGAGATGTTGCTTCAATATATCCACAGAATTTTCCCGCCTCATGATGCAATCTACTTTGTGAAGTGCACCAGTCCCTCCTGCAGCAAAGCACCCCCACAACATGATGCTGCCGCCCCCGTGCTTCACGGTTGGGATGATGATCTTCGGCTTGCAAGCCTCCACCTTTTTCCTCCAAACATAATGATGGTCTTTATGGCAAAACAGTTATATTTTTGTTTCATCAGACCTGAGGATATTTCTCCAAATGGTACGAACTTTTTCCCCATGTGCAGTTGCAAACCGTGGTCTGGCTTTTTTATGGCGGTTTTGGAGCAGTGGCTTCTTCCTTGCTGAGCGGCCTTTCAGGTTATGTCTGTACCTGTTCATTCCAGCATCTTCACAAGGTCCTTTGCTGTTGTTCTGGGATTGATCTGCACTTTTCGCACCAAAGTACTTTCATCTCTAGGAGACAGAACGCGTCTTCTTCCTGAGCGGTATGACGGCTGCATGGTCCCATGGTGTTTATACTTGCGTACTATTGTTTGTACAGAAGAACGTGGTACCTTCTGGCATTTGGAAATTGCTCCCAAGGATGAACCAAACCTGTGGAGGTCTACAATTTTTTTTATTTTGATTTTCCCATGATGTCAAGCAAAGAGGCACTGAGTTTGAAGGTAGGCCTTGAAATACATCCACAGATACACCTCAAATTTACTCAAATGATGTCAATTAGCCTATCAGAAGCTTCTTAGCCATGACGTCATTTTCTGGAATTTTCCAAGCTGTTTAAAGGCACAGTCAACTTAGTGTATGTAAACCTCTGACCCACTAGAATTGTGATACAGTGAATTATAAGTGAAAAAATATGTCTGTAAACAATTGTTGGAAAAATTACTTGTGTCATGCACAAAGTAGATGTCCTAACCGACTTGCCAAAACTATAGTTTGTTAAGAAGAAATTTGTGGAGTGGTTGAAAAACAAGCTTTAATGACTCCAACCTAAGTGTATGTAAACTTCCGACTTCAAATGTATATAGTGTAATGTAGTCTGCTATTCATATATACACTACAGTTCAAAAGTTTGGGGTCACTTAATGTCCTTGTTTTTGAAGAAAAGCCCCTTTTTTGTCTGTTAAAATAACATAAAATTGATCAGAAATACAATGTAGACATTGTTAATGTTGTAAATTACTATTGTAATAATGGAATATCTACAGAGGCGTACAGAGGCCCATTATCAGCAACCATCATTCCTGTGTTTCAATGGCACGTTGTGTTAGCTAATCCAAGTTTATCATTTTGAAAGGCTAATTGATCATTAGAAAACCCTTTTGCAATTATGTTAGCACAGCTGAAAACTGTTGTCTGATTAAAGAAGCAATAAAACAGGCCTTTGTGGCAGATGAATCAGAATTGTTGGGTAACATAGATAATTAAGATGTCTTATCTGCATAATATGCTTATGTGATATACTTGTTATTAGAATGTATCCCTTTGGACTCTGGTGTTGGCAGTTGCACTTCTTCCCTCAGCTGGGGCTCAGTCACTTGGGGCCCAGAGAGGGGAGAGGTCAGGCTTATCTTTCACATATCCCTGGTGCTATGCAGAATATCAGACAGGGAAGAGGACAGGATGGAACATTGTCTTCATATGTGAATGTGTCTTTACCTGTTCTTAAACAATGTGAAGGGATGGCGTGATTAATGGGGAACCAATTACTTGTCTCCACAATGTCTGTGCTTAAGTCACTCCCTCCTTTGGCATTGGGGGGAGGTGTATGGCAGTGTCTGGAACCATTGTATGTCCTCTCTGAACTTGCACTTATCCTGGGATAGTGTATGACCTAGAGGCTCACTCCCCTCAGTGAGCTTGTCCAAGAGTGGGGTCAAGAAGGGGTTTTATTTGAGATGGGAGAATATAGAGTTGACAATTGAGTTATGCCATTGGATGAGTTGATGTTTTTGTGCTATAAAGTACCAGGAACGAGATTAGAACCTCGTTTTAGGGACCAAACTGAAGGATAATTTATAACGAATGCTATCTGGCTATGGGATACTCCTTTCTCATTTATAAAGTCTCACTTTGTGAACTGTTCCTAATATCTGTGGTTTGTTATGTCGACTAGGGGGGTGGATCTTTGCTATAAAAGATCTCAGTAGCCATTGTGTTGTCACTCTCAATGGTTCATGAGAAATGGTGAATCGTTGAAAGTCATTGCTATGTGCAAAGCTCTTAATATTAAAGATTTAGTTTAAGTATAACTCTGACTGGTATGATAAGTTTGTCTCTCCTTATTTGGTAGTAAAGAAATGAACCACCACACCTTCTTTAGACTAGTTGAGTATCTGGAGCATCAGCATTTGTGGGTTCGATTATTTGTTATTCTTATCTCTTGCTTTTTGGGGCGTATTTTCTTAAAACTGCGTTGTTGGTTAAAGGCTTTTAAGTAAGCATTTCACTGTAAGGTCTACCTACCCCTGTTGTATTCAGTGTCAATACTACTCCTAAACACAACCCACCCTCACTGTGTCTCATGATAATACTACTCCTAAACACAACCCACCATCACTGTGTCTCATGTTAATACTACTCCTAAACACAACCCACCATCACTGTGTTTCATGTTAATACTACTCCTAAACACAACCCACCATCACTGTGTCTCATGTTAATACTACTCCTAAACACAACCCACCATCACTGTGTCTCATGTTAATACTACTCCTAAACACAACCCACCATCACTGTGTCTCATGTTAATACTACTCCTAAACACAACCCACCATCACTGTGTCTCATGTTAATACTACTCCTAAACACAACCCACCATCACTGTGTCTCATGTTAATACTACTCCTAAACACATTCCACCATCACTGTGTCTCATGTTAATACTACTCCTAAACACAACCCACCATCACTGTGTCTCATGTTAATACTACTCCTAAACACAACCCTCCATCACTGTGTCTCATGTTAATACTACTCCTAAACACAACCCACCATCACTGTCATGTTAATACTACTCCTAAACACAACCCACCATCACTGTCATGTTAATACTACTCCTAAACACAACCCACCATCACTGTGTCTCATGTTAATACTACTCCTAAACACAACCCACCATCACTGTGTCTCATGTTAATACTACTCCTAAACACAACCCACCATCACTGTGTCTCATGTTAATACTACTCCTAAACACAACCCACCATCACTGTGTCTCATGTTAATACTACTCCTAAACACAACCCACCATCACTGTGTCTCATGTTAATACTACTCCTAAACATAACCCACCATCACTGTGTCTCATGTTAATACTACTCCTAAACACAACCCACCATCACTGTGTCTCATGTTAATACTACTCCTAAACACAACCCACCATCACTGTGTCTCATGTTAATACTACTCCTAAACACAACCCACCATCACTGTCTCATGTTAATACTACTCCTAAACACAAACCACCATCACTGTCTCATGTTAATACTACTCCTAAACACAACCCACCATCACTGTGTCTCATGTTAAAACTACTCCTAAAGCTCTTATGAAGCATCCACTCAATCACTCTTACTCTTACTGTCACTTTTGCTTTAGGGCCATTTTCAAAATGTCTCCACAACAATCTGTTGCTCTGAAAACAATCTATTACTCTCAGAGCCCTTAAAAATAGCATGCAAAAGTCTTTATGTGAAACAACTTGTACAATGTACTTCCCATCTTTTGTAGCATACAATATAGCTCAGTATTTGTCAAGGGTGCCAATGATTTTGGTCGTGACTGTATATCTAACAATCAGATTAATATGTCAAAATACATGTATACACACACACACGCGCACGCACACACATGTGCGCACGCGCACACGCACACGCACACACATACACACACACACACACACACACAGTTATACTTGACCCTGTTATACTTTGACAGTGAACATGTTCCTATTGAATGGAGATCTGGGTATTACTGGCAAACTCTACTGACCATGTTTTAAACATGTAAATGAATAAACTGAACTAAACTAAACACATGAAACCACAGTCCAGGATCAGTATTCACAAAGTGTATCAGAGTAGGAGAGCTGATCTGGGATCAGTTTAGCCTTTTAGATCATAATTATATGAACCGTCTGAGACACTTTATGAATACAGGCCCTGATGTAACAACCAAAACACAGTTCAAAATAAATCAACAAGTACAAAGATACAGTAAGTCATGTGATGTTTGGCTAAAAACATCAGAAACTATATTCCAAGATATCGTCAAGTGTACTTACAGAGTGAAGTGAAGGAGAGAGGTCTTGTACAGTTAGTCAACGTACTGTCAATGCGTGGAAACAAGAAGTAGTCTACTGTAAGTGTTAGTAGAAGCAGGCGTAGCCTAAGTGTGAGTTCTGTGGTTGACGCATTTTAAAAGTAGCCTAGTCAGGGCATTAACATGCAGGAAGAGCATGTCACATAAAGGATGTTACTGTATCTAAATAGAAAATGGTCTAAAGTCAGCATACTGTAGTTACATTTCTTTATTTGAGGAGTGGGCCTACATGTTTTACAAGAGGCAAAATGTGACCCATTCCCATCACTCCTCATCAGCTGGTACTGAAGGTTCCAGAACAGATGAAAGTGGAGTATCTTTGGTCCCAGTGTTCTAGACTAGAGCTCTCCCTACTGGCATCTCAACATTACTACAGCTTCCAGGCTTCATATGTCCCTACTAGTCCAATGAAAATATACAAAATAGAAGGTAGAAAATGTCAAAAATATATATAAAATAAACCAGGCATGCACTTAAAAATACTGTGTTATTGGGACTTATGTTGAACTGGCGTTTGAATTGAGTGAACTAGTGATCTCAGCTAGCTTGTTAGCTACATGAAGAGGCTGTTATTCAGTGATAAACAAGTATTTTGTGCATCACACAGCTACTCTGAATGGACTGGATTGTGAACAATATGATGTGCTGCTGCTGAATTACAGCAAGACCCTACAGTTAACTAGTGAGCTAGCTAGTTAGCTAACTTTTATCTATCAACATTAGCTAGCTACAAACAACAGACAACAGTGTCATGTCATTATGCCAAGGCCAAGGCAAGCTGCTCTGAGTTTCCAGTGTGTTCTTGTGTGAAAGAGATGTCTTCAGCTCACTGATCTTCAGAACAACGGACCCAAAGTGAACCCTGACATGCATATAACTAAGTCTGTCTGTCTGGGATTATTGTGTCCTATTGTGTCTGACTGATGCGTGTTTTTTTTAAATGACAATGAATAATCTTTCATGTAATTGTTAATTGCAGCTTCGTTATTGTTATTTTATTGTGTAATTCATTTCTTTTGCATTTTTATAATTTAAAAAATCTCATATTTTCTTACATAAAAACAACTGCATTGTTAGTTAAGGGCTTGTCAGTAACCATTTCACAGTAAGGTCTACACCTGTTGTATTCAGCGCATGTGACTAATACAATTTGATGTGATTTGTGTGTTTAGGTGCTGGACGTTGCTCCCTCTGACACTGGGTTTCTGAACATCTAAAAGTCTGAGCCGTTTGGGGGGTTCTACTAGCTGACATGTGGAATTGTTTTAAGTTTTAAGTTCTAATTTGATTTTGAATTATAGTATCCCTTTAGGTAAAAACATTAAATACATAAAAATGATTTGATAAAATATTGAATTTGGCCTTTTCTGCTATAGACAATGCAAACGCATTGAACAACACATTCATAAATGGTATAAAAAAAAGACAGTGAAAAAATGTATCATAAGGACTAATGTTTTGAAGTGACTGTCCTCTATCTAGGGATATAACAACATGTGTTTTTATGGACACATACACTATACAAAAGTATGTGAACATCCCTTCAAATTAGTGGACTAGGTTATTTCAGCCACCCCTGTTGCTGACAGATGTATAAAATCGAGCACACAGCCATGCAATCTCCATAAACATTGGCAGTAGAATGGCCTTACTGAAGAGCTCAGTGACTTTCAACATGGCACCTTCATAGGATGCCACCTTTACAATAAGTCAGTTTGTCAAATTTCTGCCCTGTTAGAGCTTCCCTGCTCAACTGTAAATGCTGTTATTATGAAGTGGTAACGTCTAGGAACAACAACGGCTCAGCCGTGAAGTGGTAGGCCACACAAGCTCACAGAACGGGGTCCGCTGAGTGCTGAAGCACGTAGCGTGTAGAAATTGTCTGTCCTCGGCTGCAACACTCACTCCCGAGTTCCGAACTGCGGCTAGAAGCAACTTCAGCACAAGAACTGTTCGTCGGGAGCTTCATGAAATGGGTTTCCATTTCTTAAGATCACCATGCGCAATGCCAAACGTTGGCTGGAATAGTGTAAAGCTCGCCGCCATTGGACTCTGGAGCAGTGGAAACACGTTCTCTGGAGTGATGAATCACGCTTCACCATCTGGCAGTCAGACGGACGAATCTGGGTTTGGCGGATGCCAGGAGAACGCTACCTGCCCCAATGCACAGTGCCAACTGTAAAGTTTGGTGGAGGAGGAATAATGGTCTGGGCTGTTTTTCATGGTTCAGGCTCGATCCCTTAGTTCCAGTGAAGGGAGACCTTAACGCTACAGCAAACAATAATATTCTATACGATTCTGTGCTTCCAACTTTGTGGAAACAGTTTGGGAAAGACACTTTCCTGTTTCCGCATGACAATGCCACCGTGTACAAAGCAAGATCCATACAGAAATGGTTTGTCGAGATCGGTGTGGAAGATCTTGAATGGCCTGCACAGAGCCCAGACCTCAACTCCATCGAAAACCTTTAGGATGAATTGGAACGCCGACTGCAAGCCAGGCCTAATCGCCGAACATCACTGCCCAAGCTCACCAATGCTCTTGTGGCTGAATGGAAGCAAGTCCTCACAGCAATCAAATCAAATCAAATTGTATTTGTCAAATACACGTGTTTAGCAGTTGTTATTGCGGGTGTTAGCCAAATTGCTGTAGCCAAATGCTTGAAGCAACGTTCCAACATCTAGTGGAAAGCCTTCCCAGAAGAGTGGAGGTTGTTATAGTAGCAAACACATCAGCTGTATATGACCAGGCAAAAAAAACTTTCCAAGCCAAACTATTACACACACCCTATATCGTTGTCACCATATTAGCTAAAGTAACGTCATAGTCAACATAGTGCAAAGACCTGGCTAGATCATTAAGGAACAATTGTCCAGACAGAGGATTGAGTTTACGAATTTACGTTTTATTAACCCAACTTCACACAGGCTACTGTTTGGCCGTAGCCCACGCCAAATAAATGAAGGATACCCTATAAAAAAGTGAACTTTTCTTGTGAAGGCCAGACGTAAGAGAGAGAACAATGGCTAAACCTGGTCTTAACTTCCAATGCTCCATCCCCCTGCCCAACCCCCTCCACGCCACTCCACCAACCACCAGGATGCCCGGCATCAGAACATTCCAGGCATTCCGTGATTGGCAGGTTGATTGGCATGTCAGACCCCGCGAACACTGGGTGCTGGTAAGTACAACACAACCAACTAATAGCCTAACACATAACTTCACAGCTGTCTGTGTGGGTCGCTACAATAGCTAATAGAACTAATGCGTTAGTAATCCCGCTAAAATCATGCAGTAACGTTACTGTGTACAGTCAGTAAGCAGTTTAGCACTTACACAGGCGAGTCCCGATGGCAATAAATTAGTAAAACCAAAAGCTTACCTTGACTTGGAAGAGTTCCAGTGTTCTTTTGGATAGTCATAGACATCTAGCTAGCATAGCATCCCTCTGTTTGAGCAGGGTGTTTGAGTAGGCTAAACTAGATAGCTGCATTTGCTGGCTAAGTAAGTGAAAGTGAAAAAGAATTACGAAATCTCTCTCTATCGCTCTCTATCTTGCTTCTCCTTCATTTTGGAAAAAATGTGTTTGTTCAAAACTGTTCAACTATTGTCTTTCTCTCTGAGTCAACTACTCACCACATTGTATGCACTGCAGTGCTAGCTAGCTGTAGCTTATGCTTTCAGTACTAGATTCATTTTCTGATCCTTTGATTGGGTGGACAAAATGTCAGTTCATTCTGCAAGAGCTCTGATAGGTTGGAGGACATGCTCTGGAACTTGTCATAATTACTGTGTAAGTCTATGGAAATGGCGAGAACCATGAGCCTCCTAGGTTTTGTATGGAAATCAATGTACCAGGGGATGGAAGCTAGCTGTCCTCCAGCTACACCATGGTGCTACCCTACAGAGTGCTGTTGAGGCTACTATAGACCTTCATTGCAAAATAGTGTGTTTTAATAATTTATTTGATTAGATAGTTTCATCTAAAAAGGATAACTTTTAAAATGTTTAACTTTTTTTTTAAATAATGAAATTCACTAAGGAGGATGCCCCTCCGCTTCCTCCTCTGAGGAGCCTCCACTGTGTCACATGGCCCTCTCTGCCTCACCATACCGCTGGAGAGAAGAAGGGAGGAGGGAGGGAGGGGGGAGGAGGGAGGGAGGGGGGAGGAAGAGAGATGGCGAGAGAGTCAGAATTCTGACAGACAGACACACACACACACACAAAGCATCGTGCAAGTTCACAGTAGATAGCTCAGATAGTGACCTTCAACCCTGTTAGTGCACTCCCTTTGTGGAAGCATCACTTTGGCCAATCAGGAGCAAGCTGGGTGGACTTCTGAGCATCTGATAAGTCAGAGGAGTAGATCTCCAAACACCCGTAGCTGTATCAATTATTCCCAAAGAACCAGAGAGAGAGAGAAAGAGAGCGAGAGAGAGCGAGAGCGAGAGAGAGTTTGGACAAGATTACAGAAATCTAATTTCAGGTGGGAGTATAGTGGTATTTTATGTCAAGCTTTAAGGTGCTGTGTATCTGTGGTCTTTGGGGTTACAGTGGATAGTCTCAGAGAACATGTCCACAGCCTGAGAGTACTGGCTGCTTAAACAGCTGAATACCCTTCTCTGGAGGAGAACACACACATAGTGTTAAACTGGAATCATTTCAGTGAATAGATATAATCATTCTGAGACAATTGTGTTCATGTCACCTGTTAGTGAGACTCTCTTCCTCTTCACAGGGTCTGAACTCTCCACCTGATATGAGACAACTCAGTTAACACTGCCTCTGTGTGTGTGTGTGTGTGTGTGTGTGATTAATTGTTAGTGCACACTTCGGGAAGGGTGGAGAAAAGGGACGCAGCCAGAAAGTACTGGGGCCAGGGGCAGAGAGGAACAGGGGCAGAGAGGAACAGGGGCCAGGGGCAGAGACGAACAGTCAAAGCCTAAATCGTTTTTCTAGATACGGTCTATGTCTTTGCCAGGCTAGAGGGATTCACATCTTTCATCAATGTCGTTTTTTTTCTTTAATTGTCACTCGACGAGTGAATTCAGACAATCTAATTAGAGATGGAAACGTAAATATAAATATACGCCACGTGGCAGCGGATAAAGATACAGACAAAAATTACATTTAATAATGAAACTTCATCTGATTTGATAAAACTGTATTTTATTATTAATGAATACAACTGTTTGACATAATAAAACAGTCATTTGTACACCCAGCTCCCCCACATGCTGAGTGAGGGGTTACATACAGATTGTCATTTTACATTGATGCTCTCAAACAATCATTGTGTACTCCTCATATTGTCACTTTAGTCAACTGAACATACATGTATTAGTCCACTGAACAGACATGTATTAGTCCACTGAACATACATGTATTAGTCCACTGAACATAATATGTATTAGTCCACTGAACATACATGTATTAGTCCACTGAACATACATGTATTAGTCCACTGAACAGACATGTATTAGTCCACTGAACATACATGTATTAGTCCACTGAACATACATGTATTAGTCCACTGAACAGACATGTATTAGTCCACTGAACAGACATGTATTAGTCCACTGAACAGACATGTATTAGTCCACTGAACAGACATGTATTAGTCCACTGAACAGACATGTACTTGTCCACTGAACAGACATGTATTAGTCCACTGAACAGACATGTATTAGTCCACTGAACAGACATGTAATATTCCACTGAACATACATGTATTAGTCCACTGAACATACATGTACTTGTCCACTGAACAGACATGTACTAGTCCACTGAACAGACATGTATTAGTCCACTGAACAGACATGTAATATTCCACTGAACATACATGTATTAGTCCACTGAACATACATGTATTAGTCCACTGAACATACATGTATTAGTCCACTGAACATACATGTATTAGTCCACTGAACATACATGTATTAGTCCACTGAACATACATGTATTAGTCCACTGAACAGACATGTATTAGTCCACTGAACAGACATGTATTAGTCCACTGAACAGACATGTATTAGTCCACTGAACAGACATGTATTAGTCCACTGAACAGACATGTATTAGTCCACTGAACAGACATGTATTAGTCCACTGAACAGACATGTATTAGTCCACTGAACAGACATGTATTAGTCCACTGAACAGACATGTAATATTCCACTGAACATACATGTATTAGTCCACTGAACATACATGTATTAGTCCACTGAACATACATGTATTAGTCCACTGAACATACATGTATTAGTCCACTGAACAGACATGTACTAGTCCACTGAACAGACATGTATTAGTCCACTGAACATACATGTATTAGTCCACTGAACAGACAGGTATTAGTCCACCAAACAAACACTGAGTGTACAAAATATTAGGAACACCTGCTATTTCCATGACATTAACTGACCAGGTGAATCCAGGTGAAAGCTATGATCCCTTATTGATGTCACTTGCTAAATCCACTTCAATCGGTGTAGATGAAGGGGAGGAGACAGGTTAAAGAAGGATTTTTAACCATTAAGATATTTGAGACATGGATTGTGAATGTGTGCCATTCAGAGGGTGAATGGGCATGATAAAATATTGAAGTGCCTTTGAATGGGGTACAGTATTAGATGCCAGGCGCACTGCTTTGAGTGTATCAAGAACTACAACGCTGCTGGGTTTTTCATGCTCAACAGTTTCCCGTGTGTCAAGAATGGTCCACCACCAAAAGGACATCCAGCCAAATTGACACAACTGTGGGAAGCACTGGAGTCAACATGGGCCAGAATCCCCGTGGAACGCTTTCGACACCTTGTAGAGTCCATGCCCCGACGAATTGAGGCTGTTCTGAGGGCAAAAGGGGGTGGTGCAACTCAATATTAGGAAGGTGTTATGGGTCTTGTTCCAATATCCACAGCAGCACACTACTTGTTTCATTTAAGGTGGTCTAGTGTGGATGTTAGAACACCCTATGGACACTGGTGACGTTCCAGGCTGACTCATGGTTGCGTGCCACGTCACTGACTGTGCAGTCGTACATCAGTTTGCTATATCATGATTGGGTTAGCTGACATCTTAAACAAACACCTATCCATGTGTTGTGAGAGAAGGCAGGTGAGTGCAATTTAGTCTGCCTGGAACATGCCTCATATTCAATAAAAAGCATTGATTATTTATCCCCTGTTGGGGCAATTACTTGGCACCCTATGGCATCAGGCTGGCAAAGTGACATCACAAGGGGTCACACGTTCAGGTCACATGACCATACATACAGTTAAACACATGATAACAACAGATGTCAGCCCCCTTAGTGTCTACAACATGGTCATCATAGAGGAGGTTCACTGGGCAAAGATCCCTTCAAGTTCTAATGATGAAGTAATTTCCATGTTTCACAGCTCAGGCTGAGGGAGAGGGGGAAGGAAATCAGAGGTTCACTCCTCTTCACTTTGATTGACACTTCACACACTCATTCTATATGTCTAGTGTTCTGTCTTGGATCTGTGGTCTGTGCCAGAGGACTACAAACGGGGTGACACCCCCCCAAGCATCCTGTTCCCTTTTAAAGTAGGGACACAGTCCCTCATCCTCTTCCTTAATCTTCATCATTCTCCTCCCTCTCTACTATCCAGTCACTGCGTGGTGGTCAGGGTTGCCATGGTTTCCTGTCTCTTCCTTTCTGGTCGGGCTTGTGTTTGAAGCGACACTTGTCACCATAGAAACAGCCGGTGGTCCTCCAGAAGAAACACTCGTCACCATTGATGGGAGCCATCCTCCTGGTCCTGGGAGAGAGAGAGACAAACAGTATGAAAACACAATAACACTTCCTCCTTCCATCACTTTGTACATTTCAAACTTTTCGGAGTTGATTTGGAACACTTTATAATAACTCATAATGATGTTTTGAATGACAGACGGATGTCCTTACCCTGTGGAGGCGTACTGGGAGGCTGAGGAGGTGTTGAGGCCTGTAGGGTTGGTCCTCTGAGGAGAGGGAGGGGTTCTCTGCATCCAGCGGTCTGGGTACCTGATTACCAGCCTGGTGCTCTCCAGCTCCACACCCTGGACAGGAGGACAAACAGCAGGCACATTCAAAATACATGCAATAGGACCAATAGCATAGTCCCAAAAGTACAATGGAACCAATAACATTGTATTGGGTTTTATTACTGGCACAGAAATTGTTTTTCCTTTGCAGCCAGAAAGGAGTTGAATTGTACTTTTCTCTCTGTGTTGGACAATGATGATACTATTTATGTGCAAGACTCAAGCTCTTCACTGAAGGCTCTTGACTCTGTGTATCATGCAGAGATGTCTAACTCACCATTGTGATCTCTACAGTGCTGTCAGGTGGACATCAGTAGCAACACGCAGGCTCAAACACTGGTACATTCTTATTCATTTAAGAAAAACTGCTCTTCTAGCTCAAAATGAGAACACATAATACAAGTTCAGATCTCAAATCTTGTTTTATGCTAATAGTCCCTTTCATTACTCAGCCCCTGATCTTGAATTCCCTCCAAGCCAAACTAAAACACCAGGACCTGATCTTGAATTCCCTCCAAGCCAAACTAAAACACCAGGACCTGGTGTCCCTGGAGGAGTTCAAAGGACAAATAGATGAACAGGTCGTTGAGCCATGTAGCTGTTTCTAGTTGTCACCCCATGTCACTAGTTTGCATTGCCTTATGTAAGGAAGCATGTTTTACACTACATACACACATCCTGTTTGTTTCCTGGTGTATTTGAGCTGTTGCCAGTGTCTTCTGTCTGTGTTGTCCTTTTAGTCCAACTTATTTCAAATAAAGTTTTTGTACAGAGGTTTTCGTTTTCGGGATGTCTCATGGTCTGACAAACATCGCTCTCGCTCTGCCACCTTTCACCGCAAGTGCGACATCGGCGGATGCGGTGGACTGATATCTCTATCTTGAACAGACAGATTTTTAGGTGACTTGTATTATTATGTTAGATTGAAACAGTTTTTTTGGGGGGTTATCCATACTCACAGGAGGCCTTTAGCCTCACCGTCATTGTAAATAATCATTTGTTATTAATAATTGACTTGCCTGGTTAAATAAAGGTTAAATAAACATTGTCCCAATCAGACAACAGAACCAAAAGCATAGTCCCAAAAGTACAATAGCATAGTCCAAAAGAACAGTCTCAAAAGTACAATGGAACCAATAGCATAGTCCCAAAAGTACAATGGAAACAATAGCATAGTCCCAAAAGTACAATGAAACCATATGCATAGTTCCAATCGTACAATAGAACCAAAAGCATAGACCCAAAAGTACAATCTCCTATAGTTTAAGCTAAATTGAATTGAAAGCACATCTCACATAGTTGAAGGCATTTAACAGCATTATGTTTCATCCCACAACTCACCTGGAGCCTCTCCAAGGCGCGAGCGGCCATGTTGGCATTCTTGAAGTTGACAAAGGCACAGAATCTCTCATGTAGAACTCTGATACTCTCTATTTCCCCACACCTACAGTAAAGAACATAGAATTAGAACGTAAAAGAATAATGATCACCATTCCAACTCAACAAACAGATAAATGTCATAGTATTAGAATGGTGAACCAGTGGCCATTTTGAGTAAACCATTTAAAATGTTAATGTTATGTTTCTTGATGATTATCACCACCCACCATGTAAGAAACAAAGTCACAGCAAGAGAAGCCTAAGCAGTGGATATGGAGATCGAGATAGATAGGTGCAGCTACTGAACAAAAACAGATGGAAATGGGGCATGATGGTCATACGTTTTGAAAAGGTCCCATATGTGTTTCTCAGTAAGGTCCACGGTGACGTTCCCCACCCAGAGAGAGGGACAGGGGGACCTGAGGACAAGAGGAGAGAAGTGGACCATGGTGAAAAACACATTCATTACAGCAACATTATGCAACCTAAATGCCACCCTATTCCCTAGATACAGTTGAAGTCGGAAGTTTACATACACTTAGGCCGGAGTCATTAAAACTCGTTTTCAAACACTCCACAAATTTCTTGTTAACAAACTATAGTTTTGGCAAGTCGGTTAGGACATCTACTTTGTGCATGAAACAAGTCGTTTTTCCAACAATTGTTTAGACATGTTTTTTCACGATTATTTCACTTATAATCCACTGTATCACAATTCCAGTGGGTCAGAAGTTTACTTCCTGACATCAGTCAGGAAGTTAAAGCTTGGTCGCAAATGGGTCTTCCAAATGGACAATGACCCCAAGCATACTTCCAAAGTTGTGGCAAAATGGCTTAAGGACAATGAAGTCAAGGTATTGGAGTGGCCATCACAAAGCTCTGACCTCAATGCTATAGAACATTTGTGGGCAGAACTGAAAAAGTGTGTGCGAGCAAGGAGGCCTAAAAACCTGACTCCGTTACACCAGCTCTGTCAGGAGGAATGGGCCAAAATTCACCCAATTTATTATGGGGAGCTTGTGGAAGGCTACCCGTACCGTTTGACCCAAATTAAACAATTTAAAGGCAATGCTACCAAATACTAATTGAGTGTATGTAAACTGATACACTGGGAATGTGATGAAAGAAATAAAAGCTGAAATAAATCATTCTCTCTACTAGTATTCTGACATTTCACATTCTTAAAATAAAGTGGTGAACCTAACTGACCTAAGACAGGGATTTTTACTAGGATTAAATGTCAGGAATTGTGAAAAACTGAGTTTATATAAACTTCCGACTTCAACTGTTGTTCATTACTTTTGACCAAGGCCTATAGGGATCGGGTCAAAAGAAGTGCACAATATAGGGAATAGGGCAGGGTTTCCACTAGCCAGTAAAAGCCGGCTTTTGGCCGATTACATTTATTTTTTATTTTAAAGCCGATAAATAAAATTGCCATTGGCCAATTGTCCGGGAAAAAAAAAAAATCCCATTGCAAAATAGCCTAAAAAGCATTATTCATTGATGGAAATACCAGTTGATCTAAATACATTTGACTGGTCATGATTATCGGTCTATAGGTTAATTTGCATAATTTAGAGGAATTAAATTGGCACGTGTGTTCAGTATATTCATAATGCATTTTATTTATCACACGTATACAGATACAGAGCCTTTGAGAGAAAAAATCTGCCAGACAGCGCGAGTGCTGCTGCTACAGCATCTCAAACAGCAAATGAACAGGCAACGCAAGGCTTCATCGCCACGTCACACACCAATCTGCAATGAGATGGAGGCAGTACACATTTTCAAAACATATACTTAATTGATTGATACCTGAATATTTTAAATCAGGGGTTGGTGTCACGATCGTTTGTTGAATAAATGGACCAAGGCGCAGCGTGCGTAGAGTTCCACATGTTTAATCAATGAAACTCACAAAAAAAACAATAAAGAATAAACGAACATGAAGTTCAAGAAATGCTCACAGGCGACTACACAGAAATAAGATCCCACAACCAACAGGTGGGAAAAGGCTGCCTAAATATGATCCCCAATCAGAGACAACGATAAACTGCTGCCTCTGATTGGGAACCATACCAGGCAAACATAGAAAACAAAAACACCTAGATAGGAACACCCCCAAGAACACCAAAAACACCCACAGAATCATACCTGCGGGGGAGAAGCATCTATGAAGGAACTTTGAATGTCTGATCTTCAGAGAGTTGGCTTAACTAACATTGGACCAGAACAAACCCTTGATGATGACTCTCAGTTCCATTACAGTACACTATGAAACTGCTGTACCCTGCCTATTTGCTTAAAAATATCCTTTGCTATTTATTTGTATTTTTTATACGTTATGTTTTATGACTGCTGCAAAATGCATTGCCTCTCTGCGGACATTAAAGTCTTCTGAATCTGAATACATAATTCTGCCTAGAGTTTGATAGCTAGACCAGAGCTAGCTAGCTAACAAGCTTGTGTGTGCAGAACAGCACCAGAATTCAAATAAAAACATGTCTATAGTACTATAGTATCCTTAACTAGCATTGAAAAGGTTAATCCATTCTTCTCTAATAAAAAACATTTTAATCAAGCGTGTAACGTCAGTAGCTACAGTAGATTACGCTTCGGAGGGAGGGGCAGTTAGCCTACACACACACACACTCAGGCAAAGATTTTCAGCTGGCAGGCAGGCAGGCAGACACTGGATTAAGTTTCTGAGTGACAGAGTGAGGGCTTTGCATTGGCACTTTGTTGAATTTTTGGTGGGACTGGAAAAAAATGCCAGGAAAGAAAATAACATTATTAACTGGTTCCCATGCTTTTAAAATAACAGTTCTGTTTCGGTACAGTATAGATCACTTTCGTTCATGGTTCTGGTTTTGTTCTTCGTTTTCGGGTCTGTTCCCCAAACCAGTTCCAACCCCTGGTTTTACTACACATTATTAGGCATGTCTTATGTAACGGATGTGAAATGGCTAGCTAGTTAGCGGGTACGCGCTAGTAGCATTTCGATCAGTTACGTCACTTGCTCTGAGACTTTAAATAGGGTTGCCCCTTGCTCTGCAAGGGCCGCGGCTTTTGTGAAGAGATGGGTAACGCTGCTTCGTGGGTGACTGTTGTTGATGTGTGCAGAGGGTCCCTGGTTCGCGCCCGTGTCGGGGCGAGGGGACGACGTAAAGTTATACTGTTACACTTACTTTGCGTCAAAGTAGCCTGGCCAAAATCAGACTATATCCGTGGAGGCAATTATTTTATATCAACTTTCTTTCTCGTCCAGTAAACAAAGGCACAATCCTAGTCATACCAGCAACCCATGCTTGTTGTTGCATATCAGATGTCCCCTCTTTCAACATTTCTAACAGATATTTTCATCTCTGTCACACGACACCCCTCGCATGTGCAGTGTTCTTTTGACAATGGTGTTCTCCCGCTAAATGCATTATGGAACAAACATTCACACATAGCCTACTGCCTTCTGCACATTGTTGCATTTATAATGTGAAGAAATAATAGTTTAACATTTGAATCTAAACCAGCGGTCAACAACCTTTTCTGAGGTCAAGATCACTGAGTCAAGATGCAAGCCAAGATCTACCGCTCAGCTTTTTTAAAAACATGACTTAAACATAAGCCTTTTGAACATTAACTAATTAAAAACAGTCCTGTAGCAATGAGGTTTGTACAGTAGGCTATAGGCCCTATATATCATCACTGCATATTGGCTATGCTTGAATTGGCCTGCCAATATTGTTTGTTGTATCTGACCCTTTTTTGATTATATTTCATAATTGTAGGTATATGATCACACTGGTACTACATTATTTGTTCTATTACTTGTGAGGCACAGCTGAGTG
Source organism: Salvelinus fontinalis (assembly GCF_029448725.1). Lineage (NCBI taxonomy): Eukaryota > Metazoa > Chordata > Actinopteri > Salmoniformes > Salmonidae > Salvelinus > Salvelinus fontinalis. The sequence continues at coordinate 63,483,395 of NC_074667.1, forward strand.
AGCATAATAATTTGCTTATTTTGTTTACTGTACTGATGGCCTGCATCTGATGGTCAGTCTGAGGGAAGGGAAGGAGCAGCGGTGAGGCTGCCTCTCACCCGACTCACCGTCCCTCCTCTCTCCCTCCCTCAGCTGAGAAAAGGGGACACAGTCTTCCAGCTGATGGTGAGGCTTAAGTCTCACTGGATTACTTCCTGAACCTCATGAACCAATTAATGTTGTTACTCCTATGACCAGAGAAATAACATTGAAACACTCACATTTTATGGCTTATAAAACTGATGAACTAAGTGTTGACAGTGCTGAATAACAACTTCAACATGTCATTAATTATAAAATCAGCAGCTCTTTGCTGTATTTGTTGAGTCTCTGTCTTCTCATGGTTTTAAACGTTTAGAAATCTCACATGATCAACTTCGCTGTGAGTTCTTCTTTTTACAGTCTATGGAGCGAGGAAACTGTGCAGACACGGTGATCTGAGCTATCTGATTGGCCAGCGGTAGGCCTACAGGTGCACTTGATTTGCTCTCTGGGCCTGCCGAGTAGGCGGAGTTCCTTTAGACACATGAAATGGTTTAAAATGGAAACACTTTGCTTTCCCGGCACTAGGGCTGCTGAATCAAGTGCACATACCATCAACAGCGTGAAACCAACAAAAAAAAAATAGGAACGCAAGGCTTTATCATTGGGTTTTTCACAGAAATGCTTGGTAATCGACTAGGAATGGCTTGGAAATCGAGCAGTCGATCGCGATCGACCAGTTGGCGACCACTGATCTAAACCTTCTGCTCTGCAGATGTAGGCTAGTCCTACTGGTTGAATGAATTTGGGCTCCATCTTCCCACAACTGTCCCAGAGTCTGTTTGGTACAGGCTATTTCCTTCTCCACAAGTTGACCAATAGAATAGGTGAACGTTTCTACTATGAGGGAGAGTAGATTAACAGGCTAGTTATTTTGCTGTTTGTGACTCGTCTTGTTGTCTGAGGAAAAGTAAATGTGGACAGTTATTCTAACATCTTCAAAGTGCTCATCAGAATTCAGTAAGAAGTATGACACATTGTTGCATCTTCAACTTGCATGTTCTGTTAATATGAATTAGCATAATTTGAATGTGATTTCTGTCATTCTGAGCACTGTGGGTGGACGCCCTAATCAGCTTACACACCCAATTCAGATGGGTTCCGATAAATTTCTCAAATGTCCGGTAAATTCAAATGCTTCTTGGCAAATGTCCAGCGCCACATTTTCCTAATGTAAACCCTGGAATAGGGGGCCCTTTGGGACAGTCTATAGCTTCTATAACTGTAGGGATGTCAATTAAATGATCTATTATAGGACCATTTAGATGACGAATAACAAACAGAGTGGTGGTGTCTCAGTCAACAAAGCTGGTCTCAAATGACGAGATAACCTTGTCTGAGACTTGAAGATTCATGTTAGCTCCCGAAGCTAATGCCTAGACTTTAGCTCAGTGGGATAACATGGTCTAGAGCCACACTAACAACCCAGGTATGATACCCAGAGTTAAACATACTCACCCAGTAGAGTCCTCAGGGGAGGAGAGGTCCACCACTGCAGAAAGAAGAGGAAAAGATTCACTTTACTATGAAACATTGTAGCGAAACCTCACAACAAATCAATGTTAGATGTACAGTAAGTATTTCTATATTGTTGTAGTATATTTGGTAAATCAAACACTTTAAATGCAATGCCCCCTGTGGTGGGATGTGGTAGTACAGCCTGTCTATCCTATGCCCCCTGTGGTGGGGTCTGGTAGTGCAGCCTGTCTATCCTATGCCCCCTGTGGTGGGATCTGGTAGTGCAACCTGTCTATACTATGACCCCTGTGGTGGGGTCTGGTAGTGCAGCCTGTCTATACTATGTCCCTGTGGTGGGGTCTGGTAGAGCAGCCTGCCCCTGTACCATGTCCCTGTGGTGGGGTCTGGTAGAGCAGCCTGTCTATACTATGCCCCTGTGGTGGGGTCTGGTAGAGCAGCCTGCCCCTGTACCTCTGTCAGCCTCAGGGGAGCCGAGAGCAGCCTGCACCGTGGTAAACTTCTCCAACAGCAACACACTCTGCCCCTCCTCAAAACCCAGATCCTACAGGGGGGGAAGAGAGAGAGCGAGAGCGAGAGAGAGAGAAGGGGTGAATTGATACACTGATCAGATCAGATCTCAGAAACAAAACAAAAAAGACAAAAAAGCTCATCACAAGTTCACCAATCAACACCAAAGTTATCCTATGACAAAAGACTAGAGGCTGACCCGATCGTAGGCGATCGAATAAACCCCCAAATCCTTTCATTCTGTTAGCAAACGTGCAATCTCTTGAAAATAGAATAAATGACCTACGCGGAAGATTAAACTATCAATGGGACATACAGGACTGTAAAATCTTATGCTTCACAGAGTCGTGGCTGAATGACGACACGATCAACATACAGCTGGCTGGTTAAACGCTGTATCGGCAGAAAAGAACAGCGTGGTCGTTCAGACAAGGGGCGCCGGACTATGTATTTTTGTACACCTGGTGCACCATATCTAATGAAGTCTCAAGGTTTTGCTCACCTGAAATAGAGTATCTCATGATAAGCTGTAGACCACACTATCTACCTAGAGAGTTTTCATCTGTATTTTTCGTAGCTGTCTACGTACCACCACCGCTGGCACTAAAACCGCACTCAATGAGCTGTATTCCGCCATAATTAAACAGGAAAACGCTCATCCAGAGGCGGCGCTCGTAGTGGCCGGGGACTTTAATGCAGGGAAACTTAAATCAGTCTTGACAAATTTCTATCAGCATGTTAAATGTTCAACCAGAGGGGTAAAAAAAAACTCTGGACCACCTTTACTCCACACACAGAGACGCATACAAAGCTCTCCCTCACCCTCCATTTGGCAAATCTGACCATAATTCCATCCTCCTGATTCCTGCTTACAAGCAAAAATTAAAGCAGGAAGCACCAGTGACTCGATCAATAAAAAAGTAGTCAGATGAAGCAGATGCAAAGCTACAAGACTTTTTTTGCTAGCACAACTGGAATATGTTCCGGGATTCCTCCAATGGCATTGAGGAGCATACCACCTCAGTCATTGGCTTCATCAATAAGTGCATTGATTACATCGTCCCCCACAGTGACCGTACGTACATACCCCAACCAGAAGCCATGGATTACAGGCAACATCCGCACTGAGCTAAAGGGTAAAGCTGCCGCTTTCAAGGAGCGGGACTCTTACACGGAAGCTTATAAGAAATCCCGCTATGCCCTCCGATGAACCATCAAACCGGCAAAGCATCAATTCAGGACTAAGATCGAATTGTACTACACTGGCTCTGACGCTTGTTGGATGTGGCAGGGCTTGCAAACCATTACAGACTACAAAGGGAAGCACAGCCGAGAACTGCCCAGTGACACGAGCCTGCCAGAAGAGCTAAACTACTTCTATGCTCGCTTCGAGGCAAATAATACTGAAACATGCATGAGAGCACAAGCTGTTCCAGATGACTGTGTGATAACGCGCTCTGCAACCGATGTGAGTAAGACCTTTAAACAGGTCAACACTAACAAGGCCGCAGGGCCAGACGGATTACCAGGACGTGTACTGCGAGCATGCGCTGACCAACTGGCAGGTGTCTTCACTGACATTTTCAACCTCTCCCTGTCCGAGTCTGTAATACCAACATGTTTTAAGCAGACCACCATAGTGCCTGTGCCCAAGAACACTAAGGTAACTTGCCTAAATTACTTCTGACCCGTAGCACTCACGTCTGAAAGGCTGGTCATGACTCACATCAACACCATTATTCCAGAAACCCTAGACCCACTCTAATTTGCATATCACACTAACAGATCCACAGATGATGCAATCTCTATTGCACTCCACACTGCCCTCTCCCACCTGGACAAAATGAACACCTATGTGAGAATTCTATTCTCATTGACTACAGCTCAGTGTTCAACACCATAGTGCCCTCAAAGCTCATCAATAAGCTAAGGACCCTGGGACTAAACACCTCCTCTGCAACTGGATCCTGGACTTCCTGACGGGCCGCCCCAAGGTGGTACGGGTAGGTAACAACACATCCGCCACGCTGATCCTCAACACGGGGGCCCCTCAGGGGTGCGTGCTCAGTCCCCACCTGTATTCCCTGTTCATTCATGACTGCATGGCCAGGCACGACTCCAACACCATCATTATGTTTGCCGATGACACAACAGTGGTAGTACTGATCACCGACGAGACAGCCTATAGGTAGGAGTTCAGAGACTTGGCCGTGTGGTACCAGGACAACAACCTCTCCCTCAACGTATCAAGACAAAGGAGATGATTGAGGACTACAGGAAAAAGAGGACCGGACACGCCCCCATTCTCACCAACGGGGCTGTAGTGGAGCAGGTTGAGAGCTTCAAGTTCTTTGGTGTCCACATCACCAACAAACTAACATGGCCCAAGCACACCAAGACAGTCGTGAAGAGGGCACGACAAAACCTATTTCCCCTCATGAGACTGAAAAGATTTGGCATGGGTCCTCAGATACTCAAAAGTTTCTACAGCTGCACCATCGAGAGCATCCTGACTGGTTGCATCACTGCCTGGTATGGCAACTTCTCGGCCTCCGACCGCAAGGCACTACAAAGGGAAGTGCGTACTACCCTCAAGCTTCCTGCCATCCAGCACCTCTATACCATGCGGTATCAGAGGAAGGCCCTAAAAATTGTCAGACTCCAGCCACCTGGACATAGACTGTTTTCTCTGCTACCATAGGGCAAGCGGTACCGGAGCGCCAAGTGTAGGTCCAAGAGGCTTCTAAACAACTTCTACCCACAAGCCATAAGACTCCTGAACATCTAATCAAATGGCTACCCAGACTATTTGCATTGCCCCGACCCCCACACCCCCTCTCCCCCTCTTTTACACCGCTGCTACTCTCTGTTGTTATCATCTATGCATAGTCACTTTAATAACTCTACCTACATGTACATATTACCTCAACTAACCGGTGCCCCCGCACATTGACTCTGTACCGGTACCCCCTACGTATATATAATCTCACTATTGTTATTTTACTGCTGCTCTTTAAATACTTGTTACTTTTATTTCTTCTTATGAATTAAAAAAAAAAACAGCATTGTTGGTTAGGGGCTCGTAAGTAAGCATTTCACTGTAAGGTCTACCTACACCTGTTGTATTCGGCGCAAGTGACTAATAAAATTTGATTTGACCCCTGACCCCAGTCTCCCCTCACCATGAGCTGCAGGACCTGGCAGTTGAAGAGCTCAATGGAGGCCTCCTCACAGTCCTGATCCAGCTTCAACACCTGCTGCATGGCCCTCTCTGCCTCACCATACCGCTGGAGAGAGAAGAGGGGAGGAAGAGAGGGAGGGAGGGGAGAGATGGAAGATGGAGTCAGATTTCACAGACAGACACACACACCCACAGCAATGTCCACGTTGACAGTAGAGAGCTCAGACACTGACCTTTAACCCCATCAGTGCACTCCCCTTGCGGAAGTATCCCTTTGGCCAATCAGGGGCGAGCTGGATGGACATCTGAGCGTCTGATAGGGCAGAGGGGTAGAGCTCCAGACACCAGTAGCAGTGTGAACGATTCCCAAAGAACCTGAAAGAGAAAGAGAGAGAGACAGATAGAGAGAGAGGGAAAGGAGAAAGAGAGAGAGGACACATTAAAACACAAGTTGACAGAAATCTAATTTCAGGTCAGAGAGCATAGTGGTGCGATACGTTGTATTTAGGGTCATAGGTCAAGCTTTAAGGTGTACCTGTGGTCTTTGGGGTCACAGTGGATAGCCTCAGAGAACATGTCCACAGCCTGAGAGTACTGGCCCTGCTTAAACAACTGAATACCCTTCTCCGGAGGAAAACACACATACCGTGTTAAACTGGGGTCATTTCAGTGAATTTGAAATAATCATTCTGAGACAATTGTGTTCATGTCACCTGTTAGTGAAGCACCCTTCTTCTTCACAGGGGCTGAACTCTCCACCTGAAATGAGACAACTCAGTTAATACTGCCTCTGTGTGTGTGTGTGTGTGTGTGTGTGTGTGTGTGTGTGTGTGTGTGTGTGTGTGTGTGTGTGTGTGTGTGTGTGTGTGTGTGTGTGTGTGTGTGTGTGAACGTGTATGGGCATGTGTGTGTGTGTGTATGAACATGCATGTGTGTGTCCAGCCCTCCGCACCTCGCTGGTCCTAGCCTCGTTCTCCTTGTTCTCTCTAGAGGCGCGGCCTGCACTGGTCCTGGCTTTGGGTCTGATGTGACTGGCAGCGTTGGCCACAAACGCACTGCGGACGTCCCACTCTGGCTCCTAGAGGAGGAGATGTAAATCAAAACGGCACCCTTATAATTCACTGCTTATAACCAGGGCCCATAGAATCATATAGCTCTGGTCAGAAGTAGGGCATTATATAGGGAATGGGGTGCCATTTGGGACACAGATATAATAGACAGAAAGAGACAAAGAAATACTTTCTATCATCCTTATTTCTATTAGTTTCTCTGGTGTATCCTCCCCTCCATACCTCCCTCCCTCCCCTCCCTCCCTCCCCTACCTCCTCTGGGGTCCTGACAGGGGGCTGGCGGTTGCTCTTCTTCCCAGACACAGCGAGAGGAGGCGTGGGTATGTTCTTGGCAGGAGGTACTACCCTCTGTACCTCCTCCTTCTCCTCCTCACTTTCACTCTCAGACTCTGACGCTACTCCCTCCTGCTCAGCATCCGCGCTCTTCTCCAGTTTCTTTCGTTCTTTCTGTCTCTGTAAAGAGAGAATGGTGAAGGTGTGTTGAGGGAGGGTAAGGAGGACAGGTGTGTGACAGGTGGACCAGGTATGACAGAGATAATGACAGGTGGACCAGGTATGACAGAGATAATGACAAGTGGACAAGGTATGACAGAGATAATGACAGGTGGACCAGGTATGACGGAGATAATGACAGGTGGACCAGGTATGACAGAGATAATGACAGGTGGACAAGGTATGACAGAGATAATTTGGTCCTGCCGTACATACCTACACGTACGCTACGGTCACAAGACGCAGGACTCCTAATTGTCCGTATAATTTCTAAGCAAACAGCTGGAGGCAGGGCTTTCTCCTATAGCGCTCCATTTTTATGGAATGGTCTGCCTACCCATGTGAGAGACGCAGACTCGGTCTCAACCTTTAAGTCTTTACTGAAGACTCATCTCTTCAGTGGGTCATATGATTGAGTGTAGTCTGGCCAAAGAGTGTGAAGGTGAACGGAAAGGCTCTGGAGCAACGAACCGCCCTTGCTGTCTCTGCCTGGCCGGTTCCTCTCTCTCCACTGGGATTCTCTACCTCTAACCCTATTACAGGGGCTGAGTCACTGGCTTACTGGTGCTCTTTCATGCCGTCCCTAGGAGGGGTGCCGCCCCCCCTTGGGTTGTGCCGTGATCTTTGTGGGCTATACTCTGCCTTGTCTCAGGATGGTAAGTTGGTGGTTGAAGGTATCCCTCTAGTGGTGTGGGGGCTGTGCTTTGGCAAAGTGGGTGGGGTTATATCCTTCCTGTTTGGCCCTGTCTGGGGGTATCATCGGATGGGGCCACAGTGTCTCCTGACCCCTCCTGTCTCAGCCTCCAGTATTTATGCTGCAGTAGTTAATGTGTCGGGGGGCTAGGGTCAGTTTGTTATATCTGGAGTACTTCTCCTGTCTTATCCGGTGTCCTGTGTGAATTTAAGTATGCTCTCTCTAATTCTCTCTTTTTCTCTCTTGGAGGACCTGAGCCCTAGTACCATGCCTCAGGACTACCTGGCATGATGACTCATTGCTGTCCCCAGTCCACCTGGCCGTGCTGCTGCTCCAGTTTCAACTGTTCTGCCTGCGGCTATGGAACCCTGACCTGTTCACCGGACGTGCTCCCTGTCCCAGACCTGCTCTTTTCAACTCTCTAGAGACAGCAGGAGCGGTAGAGATACTCTTAATGATCGGCTATGAAAAGCCAACTGACATTTACTCCTGAGGTGCTGACTTGCTGCACCCTCGACAACTACTGTGATTATTATTATTTGACCCTGCTGGTCATCTATGAACATTTGAACATCTTGGCCATGTTCTCTTATAATCTCCACCCGGCACAGCCAGAAGAGGACTGGCCAGCCCACATAGCCTGGTTCCTCTCTAGGTTTCTTCCTAGGTTTTGGCCTTTCTAGGGAGTTTTTCCTAGCCACCGTGCTTCTACACCTGCATTGCTTGCTGTTTGGGGTTTTAGGCTTGGTTTCTGTACAGCACTTTGAGATATCAGCTGATGTAAGAAGGGCTATATAAATACATTTGATTTGATAATGACAGGTGGACCAGGTATGACAGAGATAATGACAGGTGGACCAGGTATGACAGAGATAATGACAGGTGGACCAGGTATGACAGAGATAATGACAGGTGGACCCAGGTATGACAGAGATAATGACAGGTGGACCAGGTATGACAGAGATAAACAAATAGTCACTGGTTCCTTATTCCTCTGGTGCAATACCAAAAACCAACTCCATTACTCAACTCTATTACGTCATTAATTATTCATTCATTAACATTAATTACACAGACATTTCTTAATGACTATGAAGCAACAATGTTACTGTAGTAATGACAGTGTTATTACAGGTTACACAGGTATAAAGTTACAGGTTACACAGGTATAAAGTTACAGGTTACACAGGTATAAAGTTACAGGTTACACAGGTATAAAGTTACAGGTTACACAGGTATAAGAGCAACTTCATTTGAAGTGTTACCAGGTTGATTATGATGTGCTGTAGGTGTGACATAGTACAGGTGTGTGTGTGTTCTACTCACCTTTCTCTTAGCCCTGCGTCTCTCTGCTCTCCTTCTGGTCTTCTCCTCCTCACTCAACTCCTCCTCCCCACTCAGGACCTCTCCACCCGCAGCTGGACCTGGACCCCCTCTTCCTCCTCCTCCTCCTCCCTCCCGCTCCATCTCCTCCTGCTCACCTGGCCCATCTAGAAACACACATAACCAGAGAGCAAACACAAATGAACCAAAGAAAACACTTGTGTATGTTTAGTGTTGCTTTTGTAACATTATCTATACAGGTTGGTCCCACTGAGAAAGTTAGAGACTTTGGAGGAGGAGAACAAAGAGAAGAGGGAGGAGAAAAAGACAGAGGAGGAGAAAGAGACAGAGGAAGAGGAGGAGAAAGATGAGGAGGAAGAGAAGGAGGAAGAGGCGGAGGCAGCAGCCCAGATATATCCATGTTTAAATGGATTCTGATTTTTGTCCAGGGATACACAACATCCTGAAATATATATATATTGTTGTTAGAAAGAAAACTATATTTCCCTTGACGTAGTGATGCTGAATGTAAAACAATGTCTCAACATACCCCACTCTCCCCTAAAGGTTAGTCTCATTGAGATGGGGACTGGAGGGAAAAGAGAAGGAATAAAGAAGACCGGGAGAAGAGAAGACACAGTGCACATGCTGCTACAGATTCTCCTTTGTTCTTTGGGTGGAAACATATTGGACCAGTGGATCCGTACAGGAAGTGTATCGTTGCCCTACCAAGAAGAAATGACAGACTCCTCCCCCTCCCCCCAACACACTCATATAGTACATCCCAAATGGCACCCTTTATCATATAGTTCACTATTTTGGGTCATGGTCAGAATTAGTGCTCTATATAGTGCAACACTTTTAACCAGGGCCCATAGTGCCAAAAGTAGTGCACTACATAGGGAAAAGGGTGCCGTTTAAGAAGCAGCCTAGACCTATTGAAGCTGGGCCTGGCAGGGTCCATAGTATTCCTGCATACAGGGAGGCTGCCTACAATGGTTTCACTTTTTATTTCCATCAGTGTCCTTCTTTCTGGCTTATTCACTCAAGCCTCAGAATCTGGAAAATGCTAACCTGGTGGAACCAGCCTGATCGCTCATTCATTCTGTTTCATTTCAAGTGAAACCCATTTGAGTTCTGGGGAAACTGAGAAACTGATTGAAGCTAGAAGGTACTTCCTGATCTCTTCAAATAAGAAACTAATTTCCGTGTCAAAACTTTTCAGTGCCCTACTTAACAACCCTCGTCTAAACATCTCATATTAGTTTATATTAGTTTTTGTCTTTTTTCATCCAATTTTACTGAGCCCATGTTAGATAGAAACAATGACTGAAACACTACTTACACTGCTAAGAAACAAGCAGTAACATCCACGCTGGGAGTCAGGAAGCAAGTACAGGGAGTGAATATTTAATAACTAAACATAGACCAAGACACACGAGTGGTGTACAGCCATGGAACACAGAGTCAATAACACCTGGGGAAGGAACCAAAGGGAGTGACATATATAGGGAAGGTAATCAGGGAGATGATGGAGTCCAGGTGAGTCTGATGAGGGGCTTATGCGCATAACATTGGTGACAGGTGTGAGTAATAACGAGCAGCCTGACGACCTCGAGCGCTGGAGAGGGAGCGTGATACAAGCAGCAACGGTGTTGTAAATAAACATATTTCTGGTGCGAAATGAAAACCACATGTTGTGTATCTGGCCAGCATTTCCCAAGGCCAGCAGAGAAGCTGTTTGTGTTACACTACTTTGATAGGGAACAGAAATTGATGGGAAAGGACTTTATCTCCCCAGCTCTCTCTGCCTCTCTCTCTCTGCCTCTCTCTCTCTCTGCCTCTCTCTCTCTCTCTGCCTCTCTCTCTCTCTCTCTGCCTCTCTCTCTCTCTCTCTGCCTCTCTCTCTCTCTCTCTCTCTGCCTCTCTCTCTCTCTCTCTCTCTGCCTCTCTCTCTCTCTCTCTCTGCCTCTCTCTCTCTCTCTCTCTGCCTCTCTCTCTCTCTCTCTGCCTCTCTCTCTCTCTCTCTCTCTGCCTCTCTCTCTCTCTCTCTCTGCCTCTCTCTCTCTCTCTCTGCCTCTCTCTCTCTCTCTCTCTCTGCCTCTCTCTCTCTCTCTCTGCCTCTCTCTCTCTCTCTCTCTCTGCCTCTCTCTCTCTCTCTCTCTCTGCCTCTCTCTCTCTCTCTCTCTGCCTCTCTCTCTCTCTCTCTGCCTCTCTCTCTCTCTCTGCCTCTCTCTCTCTCTCTGCCTCTCTCTCTCTCTGCCTCTCTCAATTCAATGGGTTTTATTGGCATGGAAACATACTGTATGTTTACATTGGGTTTTATTGGCATGGAAACATACTGTATGTTTACATTGGGTTTTATTGGCATGGGAAACATACAGTATGTTTACATTGGGTTTTATTGGCATGGAAACATACTGTATGTTTACATTGGGTTTTATTGGCATGGAAACATACTGTATGTTTACATTGGGTTTTATTGGCATGGGAAACATACAGTATGTTTACATTGGGTTTTATTGGCATGGGAAACATACTGTATGTTTACATTGGGTTTTATTGGCATGGGAAACATACTGTATGTTTACATTGGGTTTTATTGGCATGGAAATATACTGTATGTTTACATTGGGTTTTATTGGCATGGGAAACATACTGTATGTTTACATTGGGTTTTATTGGCATGGGAAACATACTGTATGTTTACATTGCCATAGCAAGTGAAATAAACGAAAAAAAGTGAGAAGAAACTAATTGAACACCGTCAACAAAAAACTATTAGAAATTACAAGTGAACGTCGCACTCAAAAAGGTTGAAAAAATATAGACATTTCAAGTGTTATTATCAGCTATGTTTTAGCAATGTGCAAATAGTTGTAGTACGAATAGCGGGGGACGATAAACAGGTAAATATTGGTGGTATTTATAATGTTGTTTGTGCTCCACTGGTTGCCCTTTTCTCATGGCAACGGGCCACAAATCTCGCTGCTGTGACTGCACACTGCGGTATTTCACCTAACAGATATGGGTGTTATCAATGTTGGATTTGTTTGATTCGTTTTCAAATCCTCTCTCTCGCAACAAAACAATGCAAATAAAAAAGAATGCCGAAAGACATGAAACAAAACAGTGGGGGGAGGGGTAAAGGAATATGTTTGCCTTGTGATTCCATGCACCTCGGTCAGCCTGTGAGGTGACGGCAGCCAGAACAGATGTTCAGAGACGGAAGAACTGGGCTGCGTCCCAAATGGAACCCTATCCTCTACCACTCCCCTATGGCCCCTGGTCGAAGGTAGTGCACTAAATAGGGAAAGGGTGCCGTTTGGGGGACAGCCTTATAGAAGGAGCCCTCTAAGTCCAGAAATAGAACCACCAACGACCAACCAGCAGCAGGCCTGGGCCTGAGGAAGGAAGAGAAACTCTATCTGTTTGGCATTAGCAGCCGGACTCAAACACACCCAGAGAGGAGCAACGGGAGAGAGAACGCGTGTCTGTGTGCGCGTGGGACCTCTGGGACCCAACAGGCCTATAACTAATAGGATGTTATTTTACATTATGTAAAGGCCTCTGCGTTCTTCCCAGCAGAAACAGTTTGTGCATATATTATGACAACATGTTGTGACGTTTTTGTTTGTTTTGGTCTTCGGCAGGTGTTTTTGTGGCTGTACGGGAGCACAACATTTCGCGAGGCAAGCCGAAGTCTACACCCCTTCATCGGTTATTGTTCAACAGTAGGGATTCTTCAATGAAGTGTCTGTTGTCATTCAACAATAGAACACTCATTTCCTAGCGGTTAAGAGTGTTGAGCCAGTAACCGAGTCGGAAAGGTGGAAAAATCTGCCGTTCTGCCCTTGAGCAAGGCAGTTTACCAACAACTGCTCCCTGGGTGCCGTGGATGTCGATTAAGGCCCCCTGCACCTCTCTGATTCAGAGGGGTTAAAGGAGGAAGACACGTTTCGGGTTAAATGCATTCAGTTGTACAACTGACTACGTATCCCCTTTCCCTTCCCCTTAAAATACTGCACCAAACATCTTAGTTAAATGTACAATTGTTTGACTAAGATCTCCTGAGCAAAAAAAAGTCAAAATGAATGACAGATTTCATGAGTTAGATGAATTCTAACTATTTTGAGGAAGTGTATACTGGCTGCGGCAGATGGACAAAACGTACCATTACCCTTTTTTGTTTCTTTTAAGCAAAGGTCTTTAAGAGAGTATGCGAGCACACTCGTTCGGTTCACCTAGCAGAGTTGGGCTAGGCACCAGCTGAACCAAAGCATGCTGAAGCCCTATCGGCCCTGGGCAAAAGTAGTGCACTATAAAGGGGACAGGGGCTAGGCACCAGCTGAACCAAAGCATGCTGAAGCCCTATCGGCCCTGGGCAAAAGTAGTGCACTATAAAGGGGACAGGGGCTAGGCACCAGCTGAACCAAAGCATGCTGAAGCCCTATCGGCCCTGGGCAAAAGTAGTGCACTATAAAGGGAACAGGGGCTAGGCACCAGCTGAACCAAAGCATGCTGAAGCCCTATCGGCCCTGGGCAAAAGTAGTGCACTATAAAGGGGACAGGGGCTAGGCACCAGCTGAACCAAAGCATGCTGAAGCCCTATCGGCCCTGGGCAAAAGTAGTGCACTATAAAGGGAACAGGGGCTAGGCACCAGCTGAACCAAAGCATGCTGAAGCCCTATCGGCCCTGGGCAAAAGTAGTGCACTATAAAGGGAACAGGGGCTAGGCACCAGCTGAACCAAAGCATGCTGAAGCCCTATCGGCCCTGGGCAAAAGTAGTGCACTATAAAGGGGACAGGGGCTAGGCACCAGCTGAACCAAAGCATGCTGAAGCCCTATCGGCCCTGGGCAAAAGTAGTGCACTATAAAGGGGACAGGGGCTAGGCACCAGCTGAACCAAAGCATGCTGAAGCCCTATCGGCCCTGGGCAAAAGTAGTGCACTATAAAGGGGACAGGGGCTAGGCACCAGCTGAACCAAAGCATGCTGAAGCCCTATCGGCCCTGGGCAAAAGTAGTGCACTATAAAGGGGACAGGGGCTAGGCACCAGCTGAACCAAAGCATGCTGAAGCCCTATCGGCCCTGGGCAAAAGTAGTGCACTATAAAGGGGACAGGGGCTAGGCACCAGCTGAACCAAAGCATGCTGAAGCCCTATCGGCCCTGGGCAAAAGTAGTGCACTATAAAGGGGACAGGGGCTAGGCACCAGCTGAACCAAAGCATGCTGAAGCCCTATCGGCCCTGGGCAAAAGTAGTGCACTATAAAGGGGACAGGGGCTAGGCACCAGCTGAACCAAAGCATGCTGAAGCCCTATCGGCCCTGGGCAAAAGTAGTGCACTATAAAGGGGACAGGGGCTAGGCACCAGCTGAACCAAAGCATGCTGAAGCCCTATCGGCCCTGGGCAAAAGTAGTGCACTATAAAGGGGACAGGGGCTAGGCACCAGCTGAACCAAAGCATGCTGAAGCCCTATCGGCCCTGGGCAAAAGTAGTGCACTATAAAGGGGACAGGGGCTAGGCACCAGCTGAACCAAAGCATGCTGAAGCCCTATCGGCCCTGGGCAAAAGTAGTGCACTATAAAGGGGACAGGGGCTAGGCGCCAGCTGAACCAAAGCATGCTGAAGCCCTATCGGCCCTGGGCAAAAGTAGTGCACTATAAAGGGGACAGGGGCTAGGCACCAGCTGAACCAAAGCATGCTGAAGCCCTATCGGCCCTGGGCAAAAGTAGTGCACTATAAAGGGGACAGGGGCTAGGCGCCAGCTGAACCAAAGCATGCTGAAGCCCTATCGGCCCTGGGCAAAAGTAGTGCACTATAAAGGGAACAGGGAGCCATTTGAGACGCGGCCCAACTCAACTCCAACCATGACAAATATACTCACAACAGCCTCAAACAACCTCATCTTGACGCAAATGTTAAACCATGTGTGGAATGAGATATTCTCCATAATGAAATAATCAAGTCACAAAGTTAGCACTGGAAAAGGGCCTAATACAACCAGTATGTTTGCTTCTCACAAGGACAGAGAACTAAGCCTGCATGCCGTTGTCAGCACTTCTGACTGACTGACTGACTGACTGACTGACTGACTGGCTGGCTGACTGGCTGACTGGCTGACTGGCTGACTGGCTGACTGGCTGACTGGCTGACTGGCTGGCTGGCTGGCTGGCTGGCTGACTGGCTGGCTGACTGGCTGACTGGCTGACTGGCTGACTGACTTACTGGCTGGCTGGCTGGCTGGCTGACTGGCATCTGGGCTCTTGTTCCATAAGGTGAAACGTTCAGAACATTGCAGATAGAAATGCAATGAATAATATAGAGCATGCCTTATCCGACATGATAGATAGACAATCATATCTCTACAATACATTTCTATCGGAACGTTCTGGAATGTTGGATTACCTCGGTCAACAACGGCTCCTCCCCTTAAACACACAACGGCTCCTCCCCTTAAACACACAACGGCTCACTCCCCTTAAACACACAGCGGCTCCTCCCCTTAAACACACAACGGCTCCTCCCCGGGTCATGTTCAGTAGTCACAAAACTGGGGAAACTTTTAGAAACTGGAAGGTACTTCCTGATCTCTTCAAGAAACTCATTTCCGTTTCAAAACTTTTCAGTGCCCTACTTAACGATCCTCGTCTGAACGTCTCATATTAGTTTATATTATTAGTTAATATTAGTTCGTTTTGTGTCTTTATCAATTTTTACTGAGCCTGTTAGAAATAAACAATGACTGAATCAATACTTACACTGCTAAGAAACAAGCAGCAGCATTGTCAGAAAAACGGCCCTTATTTCTTGTGCGATATGAAAACCACGTTGTGTATCTGGTTCCCAAGGCCAGCAGAGAAGCTGTTTGTGTTACACTACTTTGATAGGGAAAAGAAAAATGCTGGGAAAGGACTTTACCTCCCCAGCTCTCTCTTACTCTTCTCTCTGCCATGCTCTCAGCCTCTCTCCCTCTGCCTTTCCTTCTCTCTCTGAACATCGCTCTTTCTCCCTCTTCTGCCCCCTTCTCTCGCCCTGCCTCTCTCGCTCTGCCTCTCTCAATTTAATTCAAAGGGTTTTATTGGCATGGAAACATACTGTATGTTTACATTGGGTTTAATTGGCATGGAAACATACTGTATGTTTACATTGGGTTTAATTGGCATGGGAAACATACTGTATGTTTACATTGGGTTTTATTGGCATGGAAACATACGGTATGTTTACATTGGGTTTTATTGGCATGGAAACATACTGTATGTTTACATTGGGTTTTATTGGCATGGAAACATACGGTATGTTTACATTGGGTTTTATTGGCATGGGAAACATACTGTATGTTTACATTGGGTTTAATTGGCATGGGAAACATACTGTATGTTTACATTGGGTTTTATTGGCATGGAAACATACTGTATGTTTACAATGGGTTTTATTGGCATGGGAAACATACTGTATGTTTACATTGGGTTTTATTGGCATGGGAAACATACTGTATGTTTACAATGGGTTTTATTGGCATGGAAACATACGGTATGTTTACATTGGGTTTTATTGGCATGGGAAACATACTGTATGTTTACATTGGGTTTTTTGGGCATGGAAACATACTGTATGTTTACATTGGGTTTTATTGGCATGGGAAACATACTGTTTGTTTACATTGGGTTTTATTGGCATGGAAACATACGGTATGTTTACATTGGGTTTTATTGGCATGGAAACATACTGTATGTTTACATTGGGTTTTATTGGCATGGAAACATACGGTATGTTTACATTGGGTTTTATTGGCATGGAAACATACTGTATGTTTACATTGGGTTTTATTGGCATGGAAACATACTGTATGTTTACATTGGGTTTTATTGGCATGGAAACATACTGTATGTTTACATTGGGTTTTATTGGCATGGAAATATACTGTATGTTTACATTGGGTTTTATTGGCATGGAAATATACTGTATGTTTACATTGGGTTTTATTGGCATGGAAACATACTGTATGTTTACATTGGGTTTTATTGGCATGGAAACATACTGTATGTTTACATTGGGTTTTATTGGCATGGAAACATACTGTATGTTTACATTGGGTTTTATTGGCATGGAAACATACGGTATGTTTACATTGGGTTTTATTGGCATGGAAACATACTGTATGTTTACATTGGGTTTTATTGGCATGGAAACATACTGTATGTTTACATTGGGTTTTATTGGCATGGAAACATACTGTATGTTTACATTGGGTTTTATTGGCATGGAAATATACTGTATGTTTACATTGGGTTTTATTGGCATGGAAATATACTGTATGTTTACATTGGGTTTTATTGGCATGGAAACATACTGTATGTTTACATTGGGTTTTATTGGCATGGAAACATACGGTATGTTTACATTGCCATAGCAAGTGAAATAAACGAACAAAAGTGAGAAGAAACTAATTGAACACCGTCAACAAAAAACTATTAGAAATTACAAGTGAACGTCGCACTCAAAAAGGTTGAAAAAATATAGACATTTCAAGTGTTATTATCAGCTATGTTTTAGCAATGTGCAAATAGTTGTAGTACGAATAGCGGGGGACGATAAACAGATAAATATTGGTGGTATTTATAATGTTGTTTGTGCTCTATTGGTTGCCCTTTTCTCATGGCAACGGGCCACAAATCTCGCTGCTGTGATTGCGCTCTCTCTCTCTCTCTATCTCTCTCTCTCAAAGTAAACAGAGTGGTGGCTGCATGCCTGTGGTTTCCTGCCACTCAGAGACAAAGTACCCCTCCCCCCATAAGGCCTTATGCTGACAGACAAGAGAAGAAGACAGAAGAGAGTAAAATCAAAGAGGAACAGTTTGTTAGTAGTTAGCCACCACACAGAATACACACAACACAACCCATCTCCATACCACCCTCATCATCAGCCCAATGATAGACGGGTGGGGTGGGTACTGTCTGTGTCAGAATAAATCCATGTTTCCCCTGTCGTATAATGGATCAACACGGTTCTACTCTAGTCCATTCCCTCTATTCTCTTATGACACTTCAAAGACATCCTTCTGACACAGACATCCTTCTGACACAGACATCCTTCTGACACAGACATCCTTCTGACACAGACATGCTTCTGACACAGACATGCTTCTGACACAGACATGCTTCTGACACAGACATGCTTCTGACACAGACATCCTTCTGACACAGACATCCTTCTGACACAGACATCCTTCTGACACAGACATCCTTCTGACACAGACATCCTTCTGACACAGACATCCTTCTGACACAGACATCCTTCTGACACAGACATCCTTCTGACACAGACATCCTTCTGACAGACATGCTTCTGGTTTGACCAAACATGAGTGAGTCATCACGAAAGAGGATTTCTCGGCAGCTAAAAGTCGGAGGACAATCAAACTGAAAGTAAAAGACTTCCTCCAGGTGCGTCTCAAAGGGCACCCCATTCCCTATATAGTGCACTACATTCGACCAGAGAGTGCATAGGGAATAGGATGCCATTTGGAAGGCGGCCAGCCCCAGATGTTATTGTCAAACCTACACTGCCTCTTCAGTGTGATGACAGCGATCAGGTGCGTCTCATTTGAATAGCACAACAACAACGACCTGGTAGACTGGTGACACGTCCAGGTTGCCTGCTGACTCTGGTGACACGTCCAGGTTGCCTGCTGACTCTGGTGACACGTCCAGGTTGCCTGCTGACTCTGGTGACACGTCCAGGTTGCCTGCTGACTCTGGTGACACGTCCAGGTTGCCTGCTGACTCTGGTGACACGTCCAGGTTGCCTGCTGACTCTGGTGACACGTCCAGGTTGCCTGCTGACTCTGGTGACACGTCCAGGTTGCCTGCTGACTCTGGTGACACGTCCAGGTTGCCTGCTGACTCTGGTGACACGTCCAGGTTGCCTGCTGACTCTGGTGACACGTCCAGGTTGCCTGCTGACTCTGGTGACACGTCCAGGTTGCCTGCTGACTCTGGTGACACGTCCAGGTTGCCTGCTGACTCTGGTGACACGTCCAGGTTGCCTGCTGACTCTGGTGACACGTCCAGGTTGCCTGCTGACTCTGGTGACACGTCCAGGTTGCCTGCTGACTCTGGTGACACGTCCAGGTTGCCTGCTGACTCTGGTGACACGTCCAGGTTGCCTGCTGACTCTGGTGACACGTCCAGGTTGCCTGCTGACTCTGGTGACACGTCCAGGTTGCCTGCTGACTCTGGTGACACGTCCAGGTTGCCTGCTGACTCTGGTGACACGTCCAGGTTGCCTGCTGACTCTGGTGACACGTCCAGGTTGCCTGCTGACTCTGGTGACACGTCCAGGTTGCCTGCTGACTCTGGTGACACGTCCAGGTTGCCTGCTGACTCTGGTGACACGTCCAGGTTGCCTGCTGACTCTGGTGACACGTCCAGGTTGCCTGCTGACTCTGGTGACACGTCCAGGTTGCCTGCTGACTCTGGTGACACGTCCAGGTTGCCTGCTGACTCTGGTGACACGTCCAGGTTGCCTGCTGACTCTGGTGACACGTCCAGGTTGCCTGCTGACTCTGGTGACACGTCCAGGTTGCCTGCTGACTCTGGTGACACGTCCAGGTTGCCTGCTGACTCTGGTGACACGTCCAGGTTGCCTGCTGACTCTGGTGACACGTCCAGGTTGCCTGCTGACTCTGGTGACACGTCCAGGTTGCCTGCTGACTCTGGTGACACGTCCAGGTTGCCTGCTGACTCTGGTGACACGTCCAGGTTGCCTGCTGACTCTGGTGACACGTCCAGGTTGCCTGCTGACTCTGGTGACACGTCCAGGTTGCCTGCTGACTCTGGTGACACGTCCAGGTTGCCTGCTGACTCTGGTGACACGTCCAGGTTGCCTGCTGACTCTGGTGACACGTCCAGGTTGCCTGCTGACTCTGGTGACACGTCCAGGTTGCCTGCTGACTCTGGTGACACGTCCAGGTTGCCTGCTGACTCTGGTGACACGTCCAGGTTGTCTGCTGACTCTGGTGACACGTCCAGGTTGTCTGCTGACTCTGGTGACACGTCCAGGTTGTCTGCTGACTCTGCTCTCTGCTCGGATGCTGTTGCAACACCTCCAGCTGACGGAGTCAGAGGTGCTGAAAATAGCCTGGAATGACGTTTAACTAGTTTAGGTTTACTTGTGGAAGAGAGGAATGTTATGTCTATCTCAGCCGGCTCTCTCTCTCTAGCAACTTGTCGATCGGGGGTAACAATTAGCGTGTGGATTATTACTGTTTAAATACATGTTGTTAGCCTACTTACCAGTGTCTAGATACAAGGGTTCATTTGGTGTTTCACAGAAGTGTGTATTGACATTTTGTTAAAAGCATGGCCCAATTATTGCAGGTTCGATTCCTATCTCTTGGTCAAGTAGAGTGTATCTTGGTCTAGAGTGCATCTTGGTCAAGTGGAGTGCATCTTGGTCAAGTGGAGTGCATCTTGGTCTAGTAGAGTGTATCTTGGTCTAGTAGAGTGTATCTTGGTCTAGAGTGCATCTTGGTCTAGTAGAGTGCATCTTGGTCTAGTAGAGTGCATCTTGGTCAAGTGGAGTGCATCTTGGTCAAGTGGAGTGCATCTTGGTCAAGTGGAGTGCATCTTGGTCAAGTGGAGTGCATCTTGGTCAAGTGGAGTGCATCTTGGTCAAGTGGAGTGCATCTTGGTCAAGTGGAGTGCATCTTGGTCTAGTAGAGTGCATCTTGGTCTAGTAGAGTGCATCTTGGTCAAGTGGAGTGCATCTTGGTCTAGTAGAGTGCATCTTGGTCTAGTAGAGTGCATCTTGGTCAAGTGGAGTGCATCTTGGTCAAGTGGAGTGCATCTTGGTCAAGTGGAGTGCATCTTGGTCTAGTAGAGTGCATCTTGGTCAAGTGGAGTGCATCTTGGTCTAGTGGAGTGCATCTTGGTCTAGTGGAGTGCATCTTGGTCTAGTGGAGTGCATCTTGGTCTAGTAGAGTGCATCTTGGTCTAGTAGAGTGCATCTTGGTCTAGTAGAGTGCATCTTGGTCTAGTAGAGTGCATCTTGGTCTAGTGGAGTGCATCTTGGTCTAGTAGAGTGCATCTTGGTCAAGTGGAGTGCATCTTGGTCTAGTAGAGTGCATCTTGGTCAAGTGGAGTGCATCTTGGTCAAGTGGAGTGCATCTTGGTCTAGTAGAGTGCATCTTGGTCTAGTAGAGTGCATCTTGGTCAAGTGGAGTGCATCTTGGTCTCGTAGAGTATCTTGAGCAATGTCAGTTAGTGAGTGCAACAGCCCAGGCCAAGCTACACACTACAGTCCTCTGTGGCATTGGCTTATACACACACTACAGTCTTCTGTGGCCTTGGCTTATACACACACTACAGTCCTCTGTGGCATTGGCTTATACACACACTACAGTCCTCTGTGGCCTTGGCTTATACACACACTACAGTCCTCTGTGGCCTTGGCTTATACACACACTACAGTCCTCTGTGGCCTTGGCTTATACACACACTACAGTCCTCTGTGGCCTTGGCTTATACACACACTACAGTCCTCTGTGGCCTTGGCTTATACACACACTACAGTCCTCTGTGGACTTGGCTTATACACACTACAGTCATCTGTGGCCTTGGCTTATACACACTACAGTCCTCTGTGGCCTTGGCTTATACACACTGCAGTCCTCTGTGGCCTTGGCTTATACACACTGCAGTCCTCTGTGGCCTTGGTTTATGCACACACTACAGTCCTCTGTGGCCTTGGCTTATACACACACTACAGTCCTCTGTGGCCTTGGCTTATACACACTACAGTCATCTGTGGCCTTGGCTTATACACACTACAGTCCTCTGTGGCCTTGGCTTATACACACACTACAGTCCTCTGTGGCCTTGGCTTATACACACTACAGTCCTCTGTGGCCTTGGCTTATACACACTACAGTCCTCTGTGGCCTTGGCTTATACACACTACAGTCCTCTGTGGCCTTGGCTTATACACACTACAGTCCTCTGTGGCCTTGGCTTATACACACTACAGTCCTCTGTGGCCTTGGCTTATACACACACTACAGTCCTCTGTGGCCTTGGCTTATACACACTACAGTCCTCTGTGGCCTTGGCTTATACACACTACAGTCCTCTGTGGCCTTGGCTTATACACACTACAGTCCTCTGTGGCCTTGGCTTATACACACACACTACAGTCCTCTGTGGCCTTGGCTTATACACACACACTACAGTCCTCTGTGGCCTTGGCTTATACACACACTACAATCCTCTGTGGCCTTGGCTTATACACACACTACAGTCCTCTGTGGCCTTGGCTTATACACACACTACAGTCCTCTGTGGCCTTGGCTTATACACACTACAGTCCTCTGTGGCCTTGGCTTATACACACTACAGTCCTCTGTGGCCTTGGCTTATACACACTACAGTCCTCTGTGGCCTTGGCTTATACACACTACAGTCCTCTGTGGCCTTGGCTTATACACACTACAGTCCTCTGTGGCCTTGGCTTATACACACTACAGTCCTCTGTGGCCTTAGCTTATACACACTAGTCCTCTGTGGCCATGGCTTATACACACTACAGTCCTCTGTGGCCTTGGCTTATACACACTACAGTCCTCTGTGGCCTTGGCTTATACACACTACAGTCCTCTGTGGCCTTGGCTTATACACACTACAGTCCTCTGTGGCCTTGGCTTATACACACTACAGTCCTCTGTGGCCTTGGCTTATACACACTACAGTCCTCTGTGGCCTTGGCTTATACACACTACAGTCCTCTGTGGCCTTGGCTTATACACACTACAGTCCTCTGTGGCCTTGGCTTATACACACTACAGTCCTCTGTGGCCTTGGCTTATACACACTACAGTCCTCTGTGGCCTTGGCTTATACACACACTACAGTCCTCTGTGGCCTTGGCTTATACACACTACAGTCCTCTGTGGCCTTGGCTTATACACACTACAGTCCTCTGTGGCCTTGGCTTATACACACTACAGTCTTCTGTGGCCTTGGCTTATACACACTACAGTCCTCTGTGGCCTTGGCTTATACACACTACAGTCCTCTGTGGCCTTGGCTTATACACACTACAGTCTTCTGTGGCCTTGGCTTATAGAAGAAGCGGCCTGAATTCACCACCACAACACCCATTTGAGACAAAAGACTAAACCAGGAACTAGGGAATAGAAGGCCTTTAGATTTAAACAAGAGTCTGGGAGTTACTGGTGACTGCGTTATATTGGAATTACTCATCAATTTGTTCTCGTACATTTAGGGGAGAGTATCATCCAGAGTTAATGTAATAACATATGCCATTTAACACACTCTTTTATCCAAAGCAACTTTCAGTCATGCGTGCATACAATTTACATATGGGTGGTCCCGGCAATTGAACCCACTACCCTGGAATTACAGGCACCATGGTCTGCCATCTGAGATACAAAGGAGCAGATCTGTTCCACAAAGACACACAACCCTGGAGCCAAGAGGACTGTGTCCCCTGAGCTATGTGCACTGCACCGTGTCTTGTAAGCATAATGGAAACAAAGTCTCAGATTCCGATGTGGCGTGTCGGCACATGCAGATAGAGCAGAGAGACAGAAAAGCCTACACACAGGATTGAAGTAGAAACATACTGATTATGTGAGTGGGAGAGCAACAATTATGTTTTATTTGTATTTATTTAACCTTATTTAACTAGGCAAGTCGGTTCAGAACAAATTCTTAATTACAATGAGGGCCTACCCCGGCCAAACCCTAACCACGACGATGCTGGGTCAATTGTGCCCCAACCTATGGGACATCCAATCACGGCTAGTTGTGATAGAGCCTGGAATCAAACCAGGGTCTGTAGTGACAACTCTAGCAATGAGATGCAGTGCCTTAGACCGCTGTGCCACTCGGGAACCCAAAAGCAAATATAATTTATTTAAAAAGGGGCAATCTGCAGTTCCTACATACATTTTTGGACTTAAATGAATGATATATACCCATTGATCCTCATGAGCTTAGTTCAACTGTTGCACCCCATCAGAACCCAAAATATAAGCTTGTTTTACTCCAATGTTTGTAAACAAAGTATATGTAAACAAACACTATACAGGCTCAAAACATGAATACTACTATAATTTTGATATCATGGCTGATCCGCCCTTACATCCGCAACTCGAACTATGAATTTGAGAGCGGTTACATTTTTCCAACTCCATCCCTCAGATTTGTTATGGTTTCAACTGCGGACTGCCGCTTTAAATACAAGGCAACCTTTTATAGGAACGTACATGACTGACATAAACAAAATAATATCACTCCCATTTGTGATCACAATAGGCTATCACAAAGCATAGGAGCATTTTAACTTGTGTAACTTGTCTTCAGTCGATCCGACTCGCCAGCGAGAAGTAGAAAAACACTCCACAGCTGTTTGTCAATCAGTTTAAATGTGGCCCGTGGTCGACGTAAAATACATAGACATTTATGAGTTCAATAACTTTGCAGTGGCCTCGCAGTTAGTTTTACTTACCGCCTCCAATACCCAGCAGTCGGCAAATGTCTCTTGTGAACTTCATCAGTTCGACCATCCAGCATTATCAACTTGAATAGAAAATATACAAAACATTAAAGTATATCACTTTAAAACTGGATAAAAGGGCCAGTATTGACAGCGGTTACCCCACAGTTTAACCGCGGGTTGAATCGATCTTCGTTGTTCGTTCAACTGCCTTTATCTGCGCCGTTTCCTGAAATCGATCGAGCTACATCTGACTCTCGTAAATGATCAAGCTATCAGACCGACAGAATAAATGCGCCACTACACTAAGCTTTACGAGCGCTCTCTCGTCTAAGTTCCGCCTGATACCGTGTTCCTAAGTGTAGTTGCGCATCCATAGCTTGTAACATTATAGTTAGGTAGGGCTACACGAGACTAGCTTGACCGCAACGTTTCCTGCATGTGGGCATGTGTCTGCCTGCCACAGCCACTCTCTAGGCAAAGCAATAATGAAACTCAGATATCATCTGAAGATGAATAGATGAAAGCTGAAACTTAAAATTAACCGCGGACTGTGATGTGGATTTCATTACAACTGTCAGGGGAGCTTTGAAATGAAACATGTTTTGATATGCTTGTTTCAGGATATTGAAACTTCAGTTCCTACTTAGCTAAAGGACATTTGGTGAAAAAACTGAACGCTAGAATATACTGTAGTATTATACGAATTTATTCTAGTACATTGACATGATCTGTGTCCGGTAAACAACCCAGGTAAAGTTACAGCCTGAAGTCCATAGTCAGACCAGTAAAGTATCCCTTGAACCACTAGGTGGCGACAGTTCGCTGTCATAGAGAAAGAACGAGCGAGGGAAGAGGTAGGTAGACAGAGGGAGTGAGAGAGAGACAGAGAGAAAGAGAGATGATGAATGTAAAACCCATAGAGAAAAGTGTTGATTCTAGAATGAAGGAATGACCATCAGCATTCTTGCAGTGACATGATAACCATGAGCTGCTATAGAGCTTTAATATAACAAAACCCTCTACTGTCATTTCCCTATTGCAGCCCTGGTGTGGAGAGGATTTTCTATGAGGCTAGAGACCCTGCTGTGGAGAGGATTTTCTATGGGGCTAGAGACCCTGCTGTGGAGAGGATTTTCTATGGGGCTAGAGACCCTGGTATGGAGAGGATTTTCTATGGGGCTAGAGACCCTGGTGTGGAGAGGATTTTCTATGGGGCTAGAGACCCTGCTGTGGAGAGGATTTTCTATGGGGCTAGAGACCCTGGTATGGAGAGGATTTTCTATGGGGCTAGAGACCCTGGTATGGAGAGGATTTTCTATGGGGCTAGAGACCCTGCTGTGGAGAGAATTTTCTATGGGGCTAGAGACTCTGATGTTTTACTGGTGATAATGTGTTTACATAGCTAGAGATTACACAAAGAACTTGGGAGGATGCAGTGACATCTGAATATTTAAAATTCTGTGGACAAAACAAACAGACTCAAGTGTGTGTGCGTGCGTTAATGTGTGCTTGTGTGTGTGTGTGTGTGTGTGTGTGTGTGTGTGTGTGTGTGTGTGTGTGTGTGTGTGTGTGTGTGTGTGTGTGTGTGTGTGTGTGTGTGTGTGTGTGTGTGTTTGTGCAGTGTGTGTGCTGTGTTCCCCAGTGGTGGGCGGTGCCACACGTCACAAGGCTTCCACAGTCAGGCTGAAAAAGGCTTTGGGGGTAACAGAACACTGCACCATTTAAAGGACAATACACTTAACACACACACAGTGTTGAATGTCACAGTGTACACACA
Source organism: Salvelinus fontinalis (assembly GCF_029448725.1). Lineage (NCBI taxonomy): Eukaryota > Metazoa > Chordata > Actinopteri > Salmoniformes > Salmonidae > Salvelinus > Salvelinus fontinalis. The sequence goes on from NC_074667.1 coordinate 63,509,523, forward strand.
AGTCAAGGTGTCCTTGATAGTATCTTGCGGCGGGGGAAAGCAGACAACCAAAGGATTTATGTACCGGATCCCCAACCATCTGCTCCGACAAAAAATGTCCCGCCTCTGAATCTAGTCGCCTACCCCTGATCTAAACAGGGATTGGTTTGCTTTGTAGGTCAAAGTTCATACAACAATTTATTTACTTAAATTAGGCCCTGTTTCCCAGACAGCAGGTCCAGGACTAAAAAGTTATTTCAATTTATAATCTCTAATGAGAATGCTTTTTAGTCCTGGACTAGGCTTCATCAACATCTTCAGTGTTGATCTATTAGGTTTCCTCTAGCTGTCAATAGCATTTCTGGAAATGTATGGGGATGATTTATGCCATAAAATGTAATCAAATCTCTGTTTGTTGCCTACAGGTTTTTTTGTGACATTCTTATGACATTGTAGCATGTCTGTTTAAGCATAGGAGATGTCATGTTGACATGGCGTCATACCAGACAGATGATGAGATAGAGAGAGAGAGTCTGGCTAGGTTTCAACGGGAGGTGATGTAGCACTATGCCCTTTGTCTGAAAAGGAAATGTACAGAATGTAGAAAATAGTACAAATAAAGGAGACAGACAGACAGACAGACAGACAGACAGACAGACAGACAGACAGACAGACAGACAGACAGAGAGAGAGAGAGAGAGAGAGAGAGAGAGAGAGAGAGAGAGATAGAGAGAGAGAGAGAGAGAGAGAGAGAGAGATAGAGAGAGAGAGTCTGGCTAGGTTTCAACAGGAGGTGATGTAACACTATGCCCTTTGTCTGAAAAGGAAATGTACAGAATGTAGTTTGGCAGTACAACCCTACAGTTGATACAATGGAGCGCATACAGGTAACTGCCAAAATAAAGGAAACACCAACAGAAAGTGTCTTAATGGGGTGCTGCGGCCACCACGAGCCAGAACAGCTTTCATGCGCCTTGGCATGGATTCTACAAGTCTCTGGAACTCTATATTGGAGGGAAGCGACACCATTCTTTCACAATAAATTCTATCATTCTGTGTTTTTTTGACGGTGGTGGAAAACGCTGTATTATGCCCTGCCCAGCATTTTTTATGCATGACCCTAAGCATGATGGGATGTTAATTGCTTCATTATCTCAGAAACCACACCTGTGTGGAAGGACCTACTTTCAACATATACTGAACAAAAATATAATAGCAACATGCAAACATTTCAATGATTTTACTGAGTTACGGTTCATATAAATGGATTTTACATGGCTGGGAAGGGGCTCAGCCATGGCTGGGCCTGGGAAGGCATAGCCCCACCCACTGGGGAGCCAGGCCCAGCCAATCAGAATGAGTGTTTCCCCACAAAAGTGCTTTATTACAGACAGACTCCTAAGTTTCATCATCTGTCCGGGTGGCTGGTCTCAGACGATCCCACTGGTGAAGACGCTGGATGTGTAGGTTGGGATGGCGTGGACATCCCTGCAGTCAGCATGCAAATTGCACGCTCCCTCAAAACTTGAAACATCTGTGGCATTGTGTTTTGTGACAAAACTGCATATTTTAGAGTGGCCTTTTATTACCCCAGCACAAGGTGCACCTGTGTAATTATAATGCTGTTTAATCAGCTTCTTGATATACCACACCTGTCAGGTAGATAGATTATCTTAGCAAAGGAGAAACACTCCCTGACAGGGATGTAAACCAATTTGTTCACAACATTTGAGAGAAAAAAGCTTTCTCTCAAATGTCTTTTATTTCAGCTCATGAAACATGGGACCAACACTTTACATTTTGCGTTTATATTTGAGTTCAGTGTACATTGTATCCCTCATTTACTCAAGTTTTCCATTATTTTGGCAGTTACTGTGGACAGTAAGCCATATGTGACAATGGCACAGTTCATGATAAAGTTAGCTAAGCTAAATCCTGTCCGTTTCTATCTATAGGCCTGTTTATGCAATCAATGTATTAAAACCTCAGGGGATTCATTGGAGAATAACTTGTCATTTGTTTTTACTGTTGAGGTAGTCTGGTGTTCCATGTCTTTTTTGCCAAATGACAGCAGTGACAAGGATATTACCCCAAAAAGAGCGGTACCATCCAGGACCACTATGGAAATAAGTGTTTTCATTGGGCCTATATAATGCTTTCACATGTTATCCGTCAGTAAACAAATGCACATCTTGTTGGAAGCATTATTTTTACCCCAAATAAAATATAATTCAATTCAATTGAAATTAGTGCTGGAGATCCTGGAGAAAAGGAACTAATCTGGTGTGAAGAGAAATGATGCTGATATGATTCCATTAGTAACATTGCCCAGCTATAAGAACACCTGCTCTTTCCATGACATCAGTGTAGATAACGGGGAAGAGACAGGTGAAAGAAGGATTTTTAAGCCTTGAGACAATTGAGACATTACTTGTGTGTGTTTGTGTGTGTGTGTGTGTGCCATTCAGAGGGTGAATGGGCAAGAAAAGTGCCTTTGAACAGGTTATGGTAGTAGGTGCCACAAGCACTGGTTTGTGTCAAGAACTGCAACGCTGCTGGGTTTTTCACAATCAACAGTTTCCCGTGCGTATCAAGAATGGCCCACCACCAGAAGGACACCCAGTCATCTTGACACAACTGTGGGAGGCTTTTGAAGCATCCTGTGGAACACTTTTAACACCTTGTAGAGTCAGTCCATGCCCCGACGAACTGAGGCTGTGATGAAGGCGCAACTCAATATTAGAAAGGTGTTCCTATTGTTTGGTATACTCAGTGTATAAGAAAAGATGTAAATATCCTACAGTACAAACTACATCCGTGTCTGTGATGAATGGGTTAATTCATGCTGTTGACTTGTGCACCAGCATGGCAGCAGTTGGGAACATGGCTACTTAGCATTCAGTCACATGTCGTTTGTTACTTGGCATTTATGTTATTAATGTGGCAACACATTGAAAAGAACCTATGGATTGAGCATATTATATTTAAGCAATAAGGCCCGAGGGGGTGTGGTACATCGCCAATATACCATGACTAAAGCTGTGGTATATTGGCCATATATCGCAAACCCCCGAGGTGCCTTATTGCTATAATAAACTGGTTACCAACTTAATTGGAGCATACCATGGTATACAGTCTAATAGACCACGGCTTTTCAGCCAATCAGCAATCAAGGCTTGAACCACCCAGTTTATAATTATGCAATAAGGCCAGAGGAGGTGTGGTATATGGCCAATATACCACGGCTAATGGCTGTTCTTATGCAAGTGGATACAGCCTGTAGCCGTGGTATATTGGCCATATATCACAAACCCCCGAGGTGCCTTATTGATATTATAAAGTGGTTACCAATGTAATTAGTACAATTACATATTTTGTCATACCCCTGGTATACGGTCTGATTTACCACAGCCAATTAGCATTCATGGCTTGAATTACCCAGTTTATAATTAGCTATAACCAAGGCCATTAGAGTGACCAATGTATTAATTTTATGAAAAAGTGTGGTTGGTACAAACTATACTTACTTTTAACTCGGCAACATTGTTAAAATGTGTCAACAATGTGTTACTGTTACAATTCACTTCCGATCTGCTGTCAGATTAGGTCTACAGTATACGCATTCCACTAGCCAGTCGCTCCTTTCGTAATACTGACGAACACACAATCTAAACCAATCAAAGACTGCAATCACAACGCTCCCGGCCAATCAGAGGCGTTTTAATGGGAGAAGGCGGGAGTAAACTGCAAGGGGGTTCTTGAGAAGGAACGCAGCGGATCGGTTGATGCTGTTGTTCTAGCTAAGGACACAATTTGGTATTTATTTATCTTTCACCCGGTGATCTATTCGGTGTAACGATGGGCTCTTTCGCTTTGCCGATGATCTGTTTCACCACGTTATGGGCGCTCGTTGGTATCGTAGCACCCTTTTTCGTGCCCAAAGGACCCAACCGAGGGTAGGTGTCCTACCTACCGTTATCCATACAAACGCATTACAGAAGCGAAAAATAGTGTATAATGGTAATCTGGTTAATATTTATATTTGCTTATTATATGAAATTATTTGTTTTAAGGCAAATATTTGACATTGTAAGGATATGTTCCTATATCTCGGATTGTAATGAATGAACGGGATGGAAACAGTAGGCCCTGGACAGAAGCCTATAGGCATCGATACCCTCTCTCTCATCCCTGCTGTTGGCCCGCTCGCAATGCAGTTATCACAGTAGTAGCTACTGTATATCAAAGATGTCGTTCATGTTAAGCAGGTTATAGTGTGTGCGTGTGCGTACGTGCACGCGAGCAAGCTTGGGTGTTTGTGATGATAGCGGATATGGTTTGTGTCAATGTGTGTTGACTCTTTCTGTTCACAGGGTTGTCATCACTAGTTTGATATTGACAGCTGTTTGTTGCTGGTTATTGTGAGTATGGATGTTCTGTCAGGTTCTCTACTCTATGTTATCTCTAAGTCTACTTACTGTATAAGTTAATGTCAGGTTCTCTACTCTATGTTATCTCTAAGTCTACTTACTGTATAAGTTAATGTCAGGTTCTCTACTCTATGTTATCTCTAAGTCTACTTACTGTATAAGTTAATGTCAGGTTCTCTACTCTATGTTATCTCTAAGTCTACTTACTGTATAAGTTAATGTCAGGTTCTCTACTCTATGTTATCTCTAAGTCTACTTACTGTATAAGTTAATGTCAGGTTCTCTACTCTATGTTATCTCTAAGTCTACTTACTGTATAAGTTAATGTCAGGTTCTCTACTCTATGTTATCTCTAAGTCTACTTACTGTATAAGTTAATGTCAGGTTCTCTACTCTATGTTATCTGTAAGTCTACCTACTGTATAAGTTAATGTCAGGTTCTCTAGTTGCTGTATAAGTTAATGCCAGAGTCTCGTGTGTGTGTGTGTGTGTGTGTGTGTGTGTGTGTGTGTGTGTGTGTGTGTGTGTGTGTGTGTGTGTGTGTGTGTGTGTGTGTGTGTGTGTGTGTGTGTGTGTGTGTGTGTGTGTGTGTGTGTGTGTGTGCGCGCAGCTGGCTGATAGCGATCCTAGCCCAGGCCAACCCTCTGTTTGGACCTCAGCTGAAGAACGAGACTATCTGGTACCTCCGCTACTTCTGGGAGTAACACCAGGTCAGTCTTACTGTCTAATTATAACGCCTGACATAGCACTGTATAATAGCTTTCAAGAATAAACATTCATGTGTCAGGGCCGCGAATCCCGGCACACACAGCCTAGGATACCAGAGATGGCATGGGTTGGAATCTGACCCACTGTCATTCTGACTCGCAGTCTCTCCTACCTTTCCTGTCTTCCCTTCACTGGCCTAGCTCAATAAAACATGTAAAACCCCAAGAAAATATTTGTAAACATAATAATCATGAGTAAACTAGGTATATAGCGTTTATAATGGCTCCTTTCTCTCTCCAGGGTTGGGTTCTCTTTGATGCTCCGTTGACCACATATCTTCATTCCCTTCATCCATCCTGGACTGGATTCTTCTACAACTTGACTCCTGAACCCGTCTATTCCCTCCTCTTTGCAACCCTGGCTACATTCCTCTATCCCTCCATCCCAATGTCTTTCTTACGTCACTGCAACGTTGTCAGAATGTTTTGCATCGCCATCTGAACCTGCAGCAGTCCAGTCAGATTGGAGAGAATTTGCACTGTCCAATTTACAGTAGCTATTACAGTGAAAGAATACCATGCTATTGTTTAAGGAGCGTGCATAGTTATGAACTTGAAAAGTTATGAATTAACCAATTAGGCACATTTGGGCAGTCTTGATACAAAATGTTGAACAGAAATGCAATGGTTCATTGGATCAGTCTAAAACTTTGCACATACACTGCTGCCATTATGGCCAATATCTAAATTGTGCCTGGGCTGGAATAATACATTTTGGCCTTTCTCTTGCATTTCAAAGATGATGGTAAAAAATGTTTTTTTTTCTTTGTATTATTTTTTTACCAGATCTAATGTGTTATATTCTCCGATATTCATTTCACATTCCCACAAACTTCAAAGTGTTTGCTTTCAAATGGTATCAAGAATATGCATATCCTTGCGTCAGGTCCTGAGCTACAGGCAGTTAGATTTGGGTATGTCATTTTAGCGAAAATTGGGGAAAAAAGGGTCCGATTCTTAAGAGGTTCTAAACAAACATGTTCTAACGTTGGGATCAAATCTGTGACAATATAGATAAGTGAGGTATAATACTCCTTAGACAGAAAAGTATATGACACTATATATGTAAGGATTATATGAAACATATCTAGGCCATCATACTGCTGATGTTTCAACGTGTTGTAGAATGCATGCAGAATTCTATTTATTGGATAGCAGGTATGAAAGTAATATATGATATAATATAATTGTATATGTTACATATAATCCTGACATGTGAGAAGGTTCTATTTTTGAGCAAAACAATGCATTTGTTTTGCTAATGCACTGGAAGGCATAGCTCACACTGATAAACTCAATATTAGCAGGTAGCACATAGATGTCACTTGCGTCTCTAGCTACAGTTAAAACGTGTCATCTTGGAGGTTTAGTTGACCTGTTATTGTTATTGTTTACATTTCCTCTACATGTTGTTGTTGTTGTTATTATATTTTATCAGAAAGTCTTAATTGAAGTTTAGTATTTATTTTTACTGACGTCCTGGCTCTTACATAAGTTGACTGTTATGTTATGTGGAGTCAGTGTCTGTATTATGTTACTTTGATGATTATTGTTGAGTCATTCTGTGTGTAAATACTAGTACATTACCAGGAGTGGTTGGCTGGCCCACGGCCATGAGAAACTACACTCGAGAGCCCCACTCCATTTTAAGCGTCTTTAAAATCTCAACCACCAGGACAACTCCTTACTCTATCCTCTCTCCTTTCCCATCGTCGCTCTCCAGGATCGTTATGGTCCTCCTAGGGTTGCATTAATTCCAGGAACTTTCCCCAAATTCCCGGCTCAGAAATCCTGGTTGGAGGATACCCAGATTTCCTACGCATTCTCTTCTTATTCCAATATCCTTGCTGGGATTTCTGGAAACCTGGGAATTTGGGGACATTTCCTAGAATTTTCCAACCCTAGGTCCTCCTAGTTACCATGGTGATCATGATCACAATATCAGCCAGTGTTTGTCGTCGACCACAATACAACTAGTCTTGCTGCAGGGACAGGGTTGGAGGAGTCAATTCCATTTCAACAGTTAACTCCCATCAATTCAGGAATTGAATAGAAATTGCCCTGTAAAATGAACTGAAAAATCTGAATTCTAAATTGAAACATTTCCATTCCTAAATAAACTTGAGTTGAACTTGAATTGACCCCAAACGCTGCAAGTGCTTGCTATCAACCTCTGCCCCTTCTTGTGTAAACAATGTGTGATGCTTTCTGTAGGAAGGCACCCCAGCTCCAGCCAGCCACAACAACCTTCCCTGCCCTCCCTCCACCCCCACCCAGAGAGAAGCCGTCTTAGCCTGAGTGCCAGTCTTGTTAGTGTCATCATGCCAACTCCTTGTCATTCACTGTCATACTAAACATGTTTGGCTTGACAATCACACCAATGTCGTTGGCAAGATGGCACAAACACATCTGGGACCAGGCTAGGGCATTCTATCTCTGAGACAGCTTGTTCCTCAGCTCAGCCAAAAAGTTAAGAAAGATACATCAATATACAGCTACTTTTGAGAAAGACCAAATGATGTTGTGTTTTCCTTTAAGCCTTGTTGATAGTTGTGGTGGCGGTTTACAGAGGGATCAAAAGTGATAGATCAAGGCCATGTCCCAAATGGCAACCTATTGCCTATACTCTATAGCACACTCCTTTTAAATCAGGGCCCATTGGGCTCTGGTCAAAAGTAGGGCACTATGTAGGGAATAGGGAGTAATTTAGGACGCTCCCTGAAGTAGACATGATTCAGCCCAGGGCTGACATGAATAGATCAGTTTACATGAGAGAAAGCTGTTCTATGTATTCCAGCTATGTAGATATGTGATATGTGGAAGCCTAGGTCCATTATTACAAACACTAGACCTAGGTTGCAACGTGCATAACAGCTCATTCATTGTGGTCACCATGGAAACATTGAGCGTATAGATGTGTGTGTTTTTGACACTGGAAAAAGACTTGTCTGACTCAGGCCTTGTGTAAGTGTGATCTAATGTGTAGGTGTGTACAGTGACATTGTCCATGTGAATCCCTTAGTAAAAACCCTATTTCAATGTCTGGTACACTGTGTCCTGTCTCCTTCTGAATCCTCCTCAGCCTGCACCTGACACTTGTCTCTATCGTATACACACACACACACACACACACACACACACACACACACACACACACACACACACACACACACACACACACACACACACACACACACACACACACACACACACACACACACACACCTGATATTATGAGCACTGTTCTTTACCATTCATTTACACAGTTAGAATGGAGTGTAAAGGGACATTTAGACAGTTAAAATGGACGTTTGTACAGTTAAAGTTGACATTTACACAGTTAGAATGGAGTTTAAATGGACTTTTAGACAGTTAAAATGGGCGTTAAGGATAAAGGAAACCTCTACCCTTAAGGTTATAGAGAGGGAAAAAAATATTGAGCCATTTGTGCCACCAGCGGATTAGGGATTACAGGGTTACATAAAATTACAGACATCATTCATCATCTAGGATCAGACAGTTATGATTACCCAACATTATGGGCCTTCTGCTGTGTGAAGGTGACGGAAAATCGCTGTATCCCAAATGGCACCCTACAGATAATGATGACTGAAGAAAATACAGGACTATATGAGATGAACTGTAGACAGTGGAGGAAAGCTTTTACTTTGAAATTCCTATTTGGCCTTCAACAAACTCAAACACAAACGCACGCACACACTTTCAATAGTCTAAACCTCTCTATCTCACTTTTAACAACAACCCACCTGGGCTATGACTATTGTTTTCAACAGAATTAAATGGCCTTGGTGTCCCATAGTTACCATGTTCCACAGTTCTGGCCATAGAGATAGAATCAGAACTCAGACCTACACACTCTAGAATATCTATGGTTCAGATAGGCTTGTTTAGTGATTGGATTAAAATCAAATGTATTTATAAAGACCTTCTTACAACAGCTGATGCCACAAAGTGCTGTACAGAAACCCAGCCTAAAACCCCAAACAGCAAACAATGCAGGTGTAGAAGCACGGTGGCTAGGAAAAATTCTAGAAAGGCCAAAACCTAGGAAGAAACCTAGAGAGGAACCAGGCTATGAGGGGTGGCCAGTCCTCTTTTGGCTGTGCCGGGTGGAGATTATAACAGAACATGGCCAAGATGTTCAAATGTTCATAAATGACCAACATGGTCAAATAATAATAATCACAGTAGTTGTCGAGGGTGCAACAGGTCAGCACCTCAGGAGTATATGTCAGTTGGCTTTTCATAGCTGATCATTGAGTATGTCTACCGCTCCTGCTGTCTCTAGAGAGTTGAAAACAGTAGGTCTGGAACAGGTAGCACGTCCGGTGAACAGGTCAGGGTTCCATAGCCGCAGGCAGAACATTTGAAACTGGAGCAGCAGCACGGCCAGGTGGACTGGGGACAGCAAGGAGTCATCATGCCAGGTAGTCCTGAGGCATAGTCCTAGGGCTCAGGTCCTACGAGAGACAGAGAAAAAGAAAGAGAGAATTAGAGAGAGCATACTTAAATTCACACAGGACACCAGATAAGACAGGAGAAATACTCCAGATATAACAGACTGACCCTAGCCCCCCGACACAAACTACTGCAGCATAAATACTGGAGGCTGAGACAGGAGGGGTCAGGAGACACTGTGGCCCCATTCAATGATACCCCCGGACAGGGCCAAACAGGCAGGATATAACCCCACCCACGGTGCCAAAATGTCTGTGAACATTCTCTGTCAGCTGCGTTGTTCTCTCCATTGCGTATGGAATGTGTCATATGCTGTGGCCTATATCTACTGCCGACTGCGAGAGGACATACTGTACGTATAGCACACACAGGCACGCATGAACGTGCACACACTCTCTCTCACAGTACACACATGTACTCACCCTCTCTCTCTCTCTCACAAACGCTGTGTCTGTCTCGCTCTCTCACACCACACTAAACTGTTCTATAATTTATGAAAAATAACGTGATCATACAGTACTCTCTCTCACACACAAACACACACGAAGTTGTTTTATTATTCATGGTACTGTAACTTGACGTTCTGCACACACACAGGCAAGTGGCTACCTACTTTTGTGTAACATTAAGATTTAAAATAGAAAAGGAACATATGATTACTGTAGGTAGACCTAGGCTCCTTATCATTGTGATATTGGTCTGCATGTAGCAGAGTAGGCTAGCTAGGCTATACCGTTTTTCCATTACATTTTAATAGGAATCTGACCAATATTCTCGGATTTAATGTAATTATCTGCCTATAGAGCGGCGCAGCAGGAAGCAGGCTAGAGCCCCCGGTACAGTAAGTAGTCGTGCGGTTCACCGGGTTCAGGCACTCATTCTTCACCGTGTCCTAAAGATGGTTCACATGAACCCGCCCCAGCTCTGACGTTACGCCAGCCATATCCGTTTTCACTAAGCGAGTTCGGTTTGCATGGTCCGTTGCCCCGGGTGAATGAAGACGTCACTTAAGGACCAAGAGAGTGGTCCAAAATAAGCAAAATCCTGCAAACCGGGGCACCGGGCCTTGCAAAACGAACTCGACCACTAGAATTGAGCGCTGCCATGAACTCGTATGCCCTCGTGCACCGAGAGCCTGTGTTTACCCGTTGACACAGTTTCCATTTTGCATCAGGAGTTTTCCTCGGTTGCTCTGCGAGCGGAGCGCGCGTGTGTTGGTCCTTTCGCTTTTAAGAGGAGGCAGTGTCAAATTTAACCGAGTGTGTATTCCAGCCTAACATTAACATGTAAGCTCAAAAACAAAACATATAACATCCTCGGAACAATGTTCACGCCTCCCCTCCCCTCCAAAAAGCGGATGAGAAACTAAAGTGTTGTCATTCCGCCGAAAAATTGAAAGTAGACTAGGCTACCAGTTTGCTCTTTTTTAATTGTGAGTCATACGGGCGACACCATGTGATGCGTAAGGGGGTTAGACCGCTCCGTGGAGATGTGTAAGTTATTTACGAGCTTCTCTAAAATAGTATTAGGTTTATCTAGGCATGATGGAGGCAATAATTCAAAATGTATTAATTGTGTCTGGTCTCATTTCGAAATCTGCTCTGTTTTGGATCAGACATGATCCTGTACAGCCTTGATGTCCCCGTTTGATCAACTATGGACTAGCTCGACACCAGCTGTTTAAAACTAACTTCCTTTATGTGAGGATAAATGATGTGTTTGCTGTATTATGACTTTCGCCGTGTTATCACACTTGTATGTGCGTAATAATCTTTGGAGTGGTTAAGGCTCAAGGCAGACATTTTACACTGGTGTGGGTTAGTAACCTTGTAACCTACTTGTCTGGAGAGGATTCTTTCAAGGGGACACGGACGAAACCTAATAAGGTATAGCAATGTAGCTAGTCACCTCACTTAAGCTTTGTAATTTACTGAAGTTGGTAGTTATCCCCTTTTGGACTTACCTCGTATTTCGACTTAGTATTTGCGCTATTATTTTGTTAAATGATTTTTAGTAGAACCGATACAAAGTATATTTAGGGAGGAGGGTTCAACTGCATCTTGAGAGCGGTGCATGCGTTTCGATCTCCTGAAAACCCTTTCAACTTTGGCCGTAGGCTATTGTCACTGGCTGTTACTGTACACATTCGAGTCGGTTAGACAACTGTCACTGTGGGTCGCATTCGAGTCGGTTAGGCTACTGTAGCCTACACAGTCAGGTGTAGGAAATGACAAAAGGGGAAACGAGGTAACTTCTTTTATATCGAAATATTTTCCTCGCAACATATTCGTTTTTTTTAGGTCAGGGCTATAAAGAATGTAGACTGTAATGTAGGCTCCATTGTGGCGTGCGAAGCCACTCCACACGCTTTCTAAATCTGGCGTTTCGTGCCGTATTAAAAATTAATAATGGACATCCGGCGTTGCATGGTGCCAGCTGCGCCCCAAATTTATTTTTTGGGGTGGTGTGCGGTGCGCGAGAATTTTGGGATTATTATTGTCTGTCAAATCGAATTCTATCATATTCGCCCGGTATTTTAGAGATGTTATTACAATTTTAAACAAATTAAAACACTATTGGCGATGTGAGATGCCTTGCTTGAGCGCAGCCATCGGGTTTTGAGGGTCGTGTGTTCTCCCTCGCTCGGTCTCATGCCATGCGGGACCCTGCTGTCTGCCATAGTACCCTCCTCTCTCTCTAGACGGTTCTTTATCTTTGTTGTTGTGCAGTGATCATCCAGTGGTGCAGTCAGACCAGACCAGACCACTGTGAGACCAAGACGCTGCCCCAAGTTCACATGTTGTGGGTTATTATGATGGGGTTTATCGTTAGGGTGAGGTGATGAGGAAACTGATTAATTAAGGGATCATCGGATGGGCACGCTAACAAGCGCGGATGAGAACGAAATAGGTTAGTTTGTTTCTCTTTCATTCAGGAGTAAATAAACAAGGGAAGAGACGAAAGCTGGGCATCAGTTAGTCCTAAAATAAACCACCGTTTCATCAAAAGTCTTCCAGTAATATTCGTTAAGATGGGGAAAGAACATTATAAATGAAATTATTTCCCCAGACGAATAGACTAGTGCGTGCGTCGGACCCAATTTTGCAAATTGGCTTTCCAGACAGTCTCACTGATCGGGCTGGCCTCCGGTCTCCTCTCGTGGCAGTGTAGGCTACTCGGTGCACGCGAGTCGATCGGTTCCACGCTGACATCACGAGCTGTCTGGACTGCTCGTCTCTCTCTGTCCCGACTAACAGGTGCACTTTTTTGACACTTATTAAATGCGTAAATGTCTAACCTACTTATTATTCACACGTGTTGTTTAGTCTATATAACGTGTTATGCAACCTAAGAGTGGCATGTAAACAGTATTGTGTTATTAGTAGGACTACTAATAGTAGGCTATATAGAGCTTTTGTCTGAAGTGCATAGGCTATGTGTAAGTCGCTCTGGATAAGAGCGTCTGCTAAATGACTTAAATGTAAATGTAATGTGTGTGGTCCAATTATTGTAGGCCAATAGCGTATAGGCTATGTGGCTTGTTCCAATATGTCACACTGCCTTTTGACCTATATTATTCTCCAGGCCTCCGAGACATTAAATATGTGTAAAACCACACCAAGGTCGTATATGTTGTTGCTCTAGTGATATGGTGTAGCCTATATTCTGTTAAGGGTCGGCCAAGGTCGAGTGTAGACTAGTCCACCAGTCACCAACCAGAAGGATCGGGTATTTCCTGAGCGGAGACAGGACTCCGGTCTGGAGCCACATACACAATACGATATGTTGTTTACTTTGGGGAATTGTCTCATATACAGGTATATAGACTATATTAGGCCTAATACATAACCTATTAATAACTTAAAGGGGATGGCTGGGAACCTTGATAATAACTTATCAACTAATAATCAAGTCCTTAATTAGGTGAATTAGGTGAGCTAGTTCAGGGCTACAACAACATTGTAAAACTTCTGGGGTTTGAAAACCACTTCCCTAAGCGGGTTGTGTTATTGTGTAGCATATAGCCTACTGGTCTTGTCCTATTGGGCTTGCGTCCCACATGGCATCCTATTCCCTATGTAGTGCACGTCTTTTGACCAGGGCCAATAACCTTTTAATAGCTTCAAGGAGATGGGAACCTTGATAATAACCTTACCTGATCTCTATACAGTGTGATTTATTTGTAGTAGCCTACTGGGGTATCTTATTCAATATGGTCTCAAAGCCTAAACTGATCCTTAATCAGCACTCCTACTCTGAGACGCTTTATGAATACAGGCCCTGGTGTTGTCCTCATTTGTGACCTACCACCTGGATTCGGTCTTATGTAGCATCATTTGAAATGTTTTTTATTTTTTATTTTTTACATTGGATACAAGTAGAGACTCAGAGTTAGAAAATGGTATATCATACACTGCAGTTGAGGAACAATGGAAGTTGATAAACTTCTAACCCCACTTTTGAGAAAATGGCTCTTGAATGTTTTGGTACACCTACTGGAGAGGTCTTCTTTGTCTACACCCATTCAGCATTGTTCACATCCTCTTAAGCCTTAGCCCCACCCATCTCTTTAACGATCCACATGTGAGGCCATGTGCTAAACAGAGTGAGTAGTGTAGTAAACAACCACAGATTTCAAGACTAAAAGTGGTAAAAGTAGTAGCCTACAATAAGGAAAAACTCCCGGTAAAAATACACTTTATCTAGTCCTATATCCTATCCTAATCAGACTTTAGTGCAGGTCATGTTGTTCTTCACATTACCTTCTCTGGTAAACACGCTCTATATCAAATCTAAGTTGCGCAGGATACTAAACGGTACAGTGAAATGGTTACTTGCATATTTGCATAGTAGCAATATCAAAAACAGAAAGTGGCCATATAACAAAATATTTTATAATTATTACCCAGACACACCTGCCTAAATTGATGAGTCATGTGAAAGAAATGCTATAACCACCCCCCAGCCACATCTAGCAAAGTGGATGAGTCACTATTGTCTAGACATGTTCACATGTCCATGAAATACAATAGATGGCCGTAATCACCCCCAGACACACCTGGCTAACTTTTGTTTAGACATGTAGCTAGCTAGCTAGCTAAACAATGAACCAATATAATCCCAACTCATACTACTACCACCAATACAAACTGATTGTCATAGCTGTAGTATGAATCTGCAGGTAGCTAAAGCTAACCAACTAGTTTCGATGTTAGCTAGATAGCTAACATTAGGCTATAACTAGCAATGAAAATGGATTTCTGATTCATCATACACGTAACCTTAGCTAGCAAGCCAGCAAGCTAACGTTTGCTAGCTAGCCAATAGTACGCTTTAACTTGCAATGAAAATTACTTTCTGATTAAATTAGAAACATATAATATCTGAACATGTAGCTAGACTCTTACCCATATTCATGGATGAATGCTTCACGGCAGACTGGAACCTTTTAACACCGTTTTGTTTGTAGCTACATCTTGTTTTGCCAGCATTGTGTCAAGTCACTCGGTTCACACTGACCGTGGCATGTGCAGAAAGTATCCCATCGCAACTTTTTCCAACTGATCTGTCGATAGCGCCTGCTAAATTCAGTGCATCAATTTTGTTGAGAAAAGCAGCAAAACGTTTGTAGTTCTCGATAGGTAATGTTATATCTTTCAAAAAAGCTGCAGTACAAAGGATTATCAACACATACTGAGCAGCTCACGTTATAAACAGAAGCATGCTACATGGCAGACCAATTCAAACTCATCTCCCCGCATGTCCAGCCCATCCATTATCTCAGCCAATCATGGCTAGCGGGAAGGTTCCTGACTTTTTCCGTGGATAAACCAACTAGGCTCATCATTTAACAATTTTACTCGTATTTACCAAAGGAATACACGTTTGTTATTAAGGCACATGAAATGTTTCAGAAGGCATTTCTGCCAAAAAAAACGCATTTTGATATTTAAAAAAAAAAAAAAAAAACTTCAAATACCTCTCCTGTGAAGTAGTGTTATGCGACATACGGCTAGCTTTCTGAAACGGGTCACATTTGACTGGGTCATTAGAGTGTCCTTCTAGCCATTTCATGTACTGCTGTTGTTTTACGGATATAGTTTTAAGTAGCCTCTCTAGAGACTGATCTATTGTCAGTTATTAGTTCCCTCTTCATGTTGAAGGTTAGGGTCTTGGGGGAAGGTAAACTGATCCTATATCTGTCCCTAAGGGGCATTGTCTAACCAGAGCCTCGTTTCAGGAATAGGATAAATTGTCCCAATGACACTGATCTAAGGTCAGTTTTAAGTTTCCCATCTCTCATCGACCTTCATTAGGGCTCTGGGGTGAAGTTTTCCCCTAGGTACCAATCTAGGATCAGCTTCCCCTCCCCCAATCCTTACTTTAACCTTACTCTAAGGAGAAATGTCTACCTGGTTTGGGTTTTTAGTTAGATGCTGAACTGATCCTAGAGCTGTCGCTATGGGAGCCTCCGGTTGCATCCCAAATGGCACCCTATTCCCTATGGGCCCTGGTCGAATGTACAGGTAATAGGGTGCTATTTAGGACATAGTCCCAGTGTCCAGGCTGGAATGTCTCAGTAAGGCTGTGCTTACGACCTGGTTGGCTGGCACCAGTGGCCTTTGGACTCGTTCTAAGTTATCAACACTCAATAAATGATTGATAGATTGTTGTTTTTATATTCAGACTACTATGGTAGGCTGTAGGCAGTTATGCATTGCAGCGTAGCCATTCAATTGGACATTTTAGTCATTTAGTGTGAGCTCATATCCAGAGCAGTTTACAGTTCGGATTAGGATTAGTATTAGGCAGGAACCACACTACACTTTGTTTTTTATATCTAGGGCAGTGGTTCTCCAACCTCTCCCCGGGGAACCTCAGACGTTTCACCCTTCTGTTGTAGCCCTGAACTAGCTCACGTGATTTACCTAGTCAAGGGTATGTTGATAAGTTGAATCAGGTATGCTAGCTCTGAAATAGATCAAACACTTGGAAGGTGCTTGGGGGTCCCTGAGGAGATCTTTTGAGATCCACTAATCTATGGTACTGTATAACATTAGTAGGCTACAGTACAGGCAGGTAGTTACCCCAGGAAGCCTAGTAGGCAGCTAGACAAAATACATGCATTGTTTTAATATCCAGGCTACTATAGCAATGGCACCCTATTCCCTATATAGTGCACTACTTTTGACCAGGGTCCATATATGGAGAGATTTCAGTGCCAACAGAAGTTTAATTTGAATTCCATCATTTAGAATTTCTATCAGTTAATTGCATTTGAATATAATAGTTTTGAATTCATGAATTGAACACATCCCTGTGGGCTTTAGCTAAGTGGGATAACACAGTCTTGTGACATGCAGTAGACCCGGTTCGCACCCAGTCAGTCACAAGAATAGGAGGTGGAAAAGCTATCCTTAGAAGAACCATGACAAGGCTATTCAATTATATTCTTATGGGGCCCACACGCCCTGCTAACGTATCCTGCGCGGCCTGTGATCCCCACAGAAGGGAACAGAAGATGCATCCATGTCCCAGAGAGTCTTAGCTTTCAGGAATGGGGTCATAATAGCTTATAGCTTGAACCGTTCAAACTCTAGAGCGAAATGCATAGGAAGAACATGCATTCAACAGTAGGCAGCATAGGTAGAGTGACAGTGGGCTAAATGGAGACACCACATGAAACACAGCAGCATAGGTAGAGTGACAGTGGGCTAAATGGAGACACCACATGAAACACAGCAGCATAGGTACAGTGACAGTGGGCTGAATGGAGACACCACATGAAACACAGCAGCATAGGTACAGTGACAGTGGGCTAAATGGAGACACCACATGAAACACAGCAGCATAGGTACAGTGACAGTGGGCTAAATGGAGACACCACATGAAACACAGCAGCATAGGTACAGTGACAGTGGGCTAAATGGAGACACCACATGAAACACAGCAGCATAGGTAGAGTGACACATCGTGTCAATAGTACAGGGGTCACGGGGAGGTGGAACGGCCTCGGTGACTCTGAGTTGGCTAATGGCTACATAACGTATATGATGTCAACACATCAGAATCTTCCACAGCTATAGCCTGTCTTAGTTTCCACACACACACAGACACACACACACACGCAGACACACTTTGTTTCCTCATTCCTGTGTGCCTTAGGTCAGCTCAGCAGCATAGCATGATGTTGTTGTTGTTCCTTAAAACTTCTCATGGCTGCGATCCCGTTAACGGGATGATATGACAACAGCCAGTGAAAGTGCACGGCGCCAAAATCAAACAACAGAAATCTCATAATTCAAATTCCTCAAACATACATGTATCTTCTACCATTTTAAAGGTAATCTTGTTGTTAATCCCACCAAAGTGTCCGATTTCAAATAGGCTTTACAGCGAAAGCACCACAAACGATTATGTTAGGTCACCACCAACTCACAGAAAAATTCTGCCATTTTTCTAGCCAAAGAGAGTAGTCACAAAAAGCACAAATAGAGATAAAATGAATCACTAACCTTTGATGATCTTCATCAGATGACACTCATAGGACTTCATGTTACACAATACATATATGTCTTGTTCGATTAAGTTCATATTTATATCCAAAAACCTCAGTTTACATTGGCGCCATGTTCAGAAATGCCTCCAAAATATCCTGAGAAATTGTAGAGAGCCACGTCAAATAACAGAAATACTCATCATAAACTTTGATGAAAGATACATGTTTTACATATAATTAAAGATACACTTGTTCTTAATGCAACCGCTGTGTCAGATTTCAAAAAGCTTTACGACATTACACAATATTCAATCATCTGAAAACAGCGTTCAGCCACAAAAGCAAGCCATACAGTTACCCGCCAAATTGTGCAGTCAACAAAATTCATAAAAAACATTATAAATCTCCACTTACCTTTGCTGATCTTCGTCGGAATGCACTCACAGGACTCCCACAAGAAATGTTCGTTTTGTTCGGTAATGTCCATCATTTATGTCCAAATAGCTATCTTTGGTTGTGTGTTTGGTAAACAAATCCAACGTCAGGAAGCGCGTTCACTAAAAGCTGACGAAATGTCCAAAAGTTCCGTAACAGTCAGTAGAAACATGCCAAACGATGTATTGAATCAATCTTTAGAATGTTTTTAACATAAATCTTGAATAACGTTCCAACTGGAGAATTACATTGACTTCAGATGAGCGATGGAACAGAGCTCCCTCTCATGTGAACGCGCATGGTCAAAGCATGGTCAGGTCATGGCAGACCTGACTAATTCCCCTCCCTTCACAGTAGAGGCATCAGACAAGGTTCTACAGACTGTTGACATCTAGTGGAAGCCGTAGGAAGTGCAAACTCATCCATATCTCGCTGGGATTTCAGTAGGATCTTGGTTGAAAATCGACCAGCCTCAGAATTCCCACTTCCTGTTTGGATTTTTTCTCAGGGTTTTGCCTGCCATATGTGTTCTGTTTTACTCACAGACATAATTCAAACAGTTTTAGAAACTTCTGAGTGTTTTCTATCCAATACTAATAATAATATGCATATATTAGCAACTATGACTGAGGAGCAGTCACCAGTTCACCAGTTTACTCTGGGCACCTTTCATCCAAGCTACTCAATACTGCCCCTGCAGCCATAAGAAGTTAAGAGCAGTTATAAGGTCAGTGGTGACATGTGTTGAGGTCAGGGTGGACTGATCCTTGATCTGTTCTTACCGCTGCTATTTCTCTAACACCTCGGATTATCCTGTGTGTGTGTGTGTGTGTGTGTGTGTGTGTGTGTGTGTGTGTGTGTGTGTGTGTGTGTGTGTGTGTGTGTGTGTGTGTGTGTTAGAGGTCGACCGATTATGATTTTTCAACACTGATACCAATTAATTGGAGGACCAAAAATAGCCCATACCGATTAATTGGCCGGTTTTTACATGTATATATTTGTAATAATGACAATTATAGCAATACTGAATGAACAATGAACACTTTTATTTTAACTTAATATAATACATCAAATCTATTCAGTCTCAAATAAATAATGAAACATGCTCAATTTGGTTTAAACAATGCAAAAACACAGTGTTGGAGAAGAAAGTAAAAGTGCAATATGTGCCATGTAAAAAAGCTAACGTTTAGGTTCCTTGCAAAGAACATATGAAAGCTGGTGGTTCAATATTCCCAGTTCTTCAATATTCCCAGTTAAGAAGTTTTAGGTTGTAGTTATTATAGGAATTATGACACGTTGACTATTTCTCTCTATACCATTTGTATTTCATATACCTTTGACTATTGGATGTTCTAAAAGGCACTTTAGTATTGCCAGCCTAATCTCAGGAGTTGATCAAATCAAAATCAAATCAATTCTATTTCATATAGCCCTTCGTACATCAGCTAATATCTCGAAGTGCTGTACAGAAACCCAGCCTAAAACCCCAAACAGCAAGCAATGCAGGTGTAGAAGCACGGTGGCTGGGATAAACTCCCTAGAAAGGCCAAAACCTAGGAAGAAACCGAGAGAGGAACCAGGCTATGAGGGGTGGACAGTCCTCTTCTGGCTGTGCCAGGTGGAGATTATAACAGAACATGGCCAAGATGTTCAAATGTTCATAAATGACCAGCATGGTCAAATAATAATCAGGAATAAATGTCATTTGGCTTTTCATAGCCGATCATTAAGAGTTGAAAACAGCAGGTCTGGGACAGGTAGCACGTCCGGTGGACAGGTCAGGGTTCCATAACCGCAGGCAGAACAGTTGAAACTGGAACAGCAGCAAGGCCAGGTGGACTGGGGACAGCAAGGAGTCATCATGCCCGGTAGTCCTGATGCATGGTCCTAGGGCTCAGGTCCTCCGAGAGAGAGAAAGAAAGAGAGAAGGAGAGAATTAGAGAGAGCATACTTAAATTCACACAGGACACTGGATAAGACAGGAGAAGTACTCCAGATATAACCAACTGACCCTAGCCCCCCGACACATAAACTACTGCAGCATAAATACTGGAGGCTGAGACAGGAGGGGTCAGGAGACACTGTGGCCCCATCCGATGATACCACCGGACAGGGCCAAACAGGAAGGATATAACCCCACCCGCTTTGCCAAAGCACAGCCCCCGCACCACTAGAGGGATATCTTCAACCACCAACTTACAATCCTGAGACAAGGCCGAGTATAGCCCACAAAGATCTTCACCACAGCACAAACCAAGGGGGGGCGCCAACCCAGACAGGAAGATCACGTCAGTAACTCAACCCACTCAAGTGACGCACCC
The DNA here is from genome assembly GCF_029448725.1 of Salvelinus fontinalis. Taxonomy (NCBI): domain Eukaryota; kingdom Metazoa; phylum Chordata; class Actinopteri; order Salmoniformes; family Salmonidae; genus Salvelinus; species Salvelinus fontinalis. The sequence continues at coordinate 63,530,437 of NC_074667.1, forward strand.
CTCCTAGGGACGGCATGAAAGAGCACCAGTAAGCCAGTGACTCAGCCCCTGTAATAGGGTTAGAGGCAGAGAATCCCAGTGGAGAGAGGGGAACCGGCCAGGCAGAGACAGCAAGGGCGGTTCGTTGCTCCAGAGCCTTTCCGTTCACCTTCACACTCCTGGGCCAGACTACACTCAATCATATGACCTACTGAAGAGATGAGTCTTCAGTAAAGACTTAAAGGTTGAGACCGAGTCTGCGTCTCTCACATGGGTAGGCAGATCATTCCATAAAAATGGAGATCTATAGGAGAAAGCCCTGCCTCCAGCTGTTTGCTTAGAAATTCTAGGGACAATTAGGAGGCCTGCGTCTTGTGACCGTAGTGTACGTGTAGATATGTACGGCAGGACCAACTCGGAAAGATAGGTAGGAGCAAGCCCATGTAACGCTTTGTAGGTTAACAGTAAAACCTTGAAATCAGCCCTTGCCTTAACAGGAAGCCAGTGTAGGGAAGCTAGCACTGGAGTAATATGATCAAATTTCTTGGTTCTAGTCAGGATTCTAGCAGCCGTATTTAGCACTAACTGAGGTTTATTTAGTGCTTTATCTGGGTAGCCGGAAAGTAGAGCATTGCAGTAGTCTAACCTAGAAGTAACAAATGCATGGATTAATTTTTCTGCATCACTTTTGGACAGAACATTTCTGATTTTTGCAATGTTACGTAGATGGAAAAAAGCTGTCCTTGAAACAGTCTTGATATGTTCGTCAAAAGAGAGATCAGGGTCCAGTGTTCAGAGGTCCTTCACAGTTTTATTTGAGAAGACTTTACAACCATCAAGATGAATTGTCAGATTTAACAGAAGATCTCTTTGTTTCTTGGGACCTAGAACAAGCATCTCTGTTTTGTCCAAGTTTAAAAGTAGAAAGTTTTCAGCCATCCACTTCCTTATGTCTGAAACACAGGCTTCTAGCGAGGGCAATTTTGGGGCTTCACCATGTTTCATTGAAATGTACAACTGTGTGTCATCCGCATAGCAGTGAAAGTTAACAATATGTTTTCGAATGACATCCCCAAGAGGTAAAATATATAGTGAAAACAATAGTGGTCCTAAAACGGAACCTTGAGGAACACCGAAATGTACAGTTGATTTGTCAGAGGACAAACCATTCACAGAGACAAACTGATATCTTTCCAACAGGTAAGATCTAAACCAGGCCTGAACTTGTCCGTGTAGACCAATTTGGGTTTCCAATCTCTCCAAAAGAATGTGGTGATCGATGGTGTCAAAGGCAGCACTAGGGTCTAGTAGCACGAGGACAGATGCAGAGCCTCGGTCTGACGCCATTAAAAGGTCATTTACCACCTTCACAAGTGCAGTCTCAGTGCTATGATGGGGTCTAAAACCAGACTGAAGCATTTCGTATACATTGTTTGTCTTCAGGAAGGCAGTGAGTTGCTGCGCAACAGCTTTTTCTAAAAAAATTTAGAGGAATGGAAGATTCGATATAGGCCGATAGTTTTTTATATTTTCTGGGTCAAGGTTTGGCTTTTTCAAGAGAGGCTTTATTACTGCCACTTTTAGTGAGTTTGGTACACATCCGGTGGATAGAGAGCCGTTTATTATGTTCAACATAGGAGGGCCAAGAACATGAAGCAGCTCTTTCAGTAGTTTAGTTGGCATAGGATCCAGTATGCAGCTTGAAGGTTTAGAGGCCATGATTATTTTCATCATTGTGTCAAGAGATATAGTACTAAAACACTTAAGTGTCTCTCCCGATCCCAGGCCCTGGCAGAGCTGTGCAGATCCAGGACAGCTAAGCCCTGGAGGAATACGCAGATTTAAAGAGGAGTCCGTAATTTGCTTTCTAATGATCATGACCTTTTCCTCAAAGAAGTTCATGAATTTATTACTGCTGAAGTGAAAGCCATCCTCTCTTGGGGAATGCTGCTTTTTAGTTAGCTTTGCAACAGTATCAAAAATAAATGTTCTTATTTTCCTCAATTAAGTTGGAAAAATAGGATGATCGAGCAGCAGTGAGGGCTCTTCGATACTGCACGGTACTGTCTTTCCAATCTAGTCGGAAGACTTCCAGTTTGGTGTGGCGCCATTTCCGTTCCAATTTTCTGGAAGCTTGCTTCAGAGCTCGGGTATTTTCTGTATACCAGGGAGCTAGTTTCTTATGACAAATGTTTTTCGTTTTTAGGGGTGCAACTGCATCTAGGGTATTGCGCAAGGTTAAATTGAGTTCCTCAGTTAGGTGGTTAACTGATTTTTGTCCTCTGACGTCCTTGGGTAGGCAGAAGGAGTCTGGAAGGGCATCAAGGAATTTTTGTGTTGTCTGAGAATTTATAGCATGACTTTTGATGCTCCTTGGTTAGGGTCTGAGCAGATTATTTGTTGCGATTGCAAATGTAATAAAATGGTGGTCCGATAGTCCGGGATTATGAGGAAAAACATTAAGATCTACAACATTTATTCCATGGGATAGAACTAGGTCCAGAGTATGACTGTGGCAGTGAGTAGGTCCAGAGACATGTTGGACAAAACCCACTGAGTCGATGATGGCTCCGAAAGCCTTTTGGAGTGGGTCTGTGGACTTTTCCATATGAATATTAAAATCACCAAAAATTAGAATATTATCTGCTATGACTACAAGGTCCGATAGGAATTCAGGGAACTCAGTGAGGAATGCTGTATATGGCCCAGGAGGCCTGTAAACAGTAGCTATAAAAAGTGATTGAGTAGGCAAAGTGATTGAGTAGGCTTGAAGTCATAAACAGCGCTGTGATTCAAGCATTGCTAAGAGCTGCTGGCAAACGCAGTAAAGTTTGAATGAATGGTTACGAGCCTGCTGCTGCCTACCACCGCTCAATCAAATATTAAATCATAGACTTAATTGTAATATAATAAACACTAATACGGTCAAATCCGGAAACTATCATTTCGAAAACAAAACGTTTATTCATTCAGTGAAATACGGAACCGTTTCGTATTTTATCGAACGGGTGGCAACTCTAAGTCTAAATATTGCTGTTACATTGCACAACCTTCAATGTTATGTCATAATTATGTAAAATTCTGGCATATTCGCAACGAGCCAGGTGGCCCAAACTGTTGCATATACCCTTACTCTGCGTGCAATGAACGCAAGAGAAGTAACACAATTTCCCTAGTTAATATTACCTGCTAACATTAATTTATTTTAACTAAATATGCAGGTTTAAAAATATATACTTCTCAGTATTGATTTTAAGAAAGGCATTGATGTTTATGGTTAGGTACATTCGTGCAACGATTGTGCTTTTTTCATGAATGCACTTTTGTTAAATCATCACCCGTTTGGCGAAGTAGGCTGTGATTCGATGATAAATTAATAGGCACCGCATTGATTATATGCAACGCAGGACAAGCTAGATAACCTAGTAATATCATCAACCATGTGTAGTTAACTAGTGATTATTTTAAGATTGATTGTTTTTTATAAGATAAGTTTAATGCTAGCTAGCAACTTACCTTGGCTCCTTGCTGCACTCGCGTAACAGGGGTCCAGCCTGCCACGCAGTTTCCTCATGGAATGCAAGGTAATCGGGCATCCAAAAATTCTGATTACCGATTGTTATGAAAACTTGAAATCGGCCATGCGATTAATCGGTCTACCTCTAGTGTGTGTGTGTGTGTGTGTCAGGGTTTTCTATTAGTAAAATGTGGTGCCGGGCTTTTGACCGGCAGCATTTTAATTTACCGGACATTTGTACCGGGCCCATCTATGTACCGGGCCCATCTGCATTGTAACCTGATCAGGGTGTCTACCCACGGTGCTCAGAATGACAGAAATCACATTCAGATTATGGTAATTCATATTAACAGAACATGCAAATCAAAGATGCAACAATGTGTCATACTTCTTACTGAATTCTGATGCACACTTTGAAGATTCTAGAATAACTGTCCACATTGACTTTTCCTCAGACAACAAGACGAGTAACAAACAGCAAAATAACTAGCCTGTCAGTCTACTATCCCTCATAGTAGAAACGTTCACCTATTCTATTGGTCAACTTGACAACAAGACGAGTCACAAACAGCAAAATAACTAGCCTGTTAATCTACTCTCCCTCATAGTAGAAACGTTCACCTATTCTATTAGTCAACTTGTGGAGAAGGAAATAGCCTGTACCAAACAGACTGGGACAGTTGTGGGAAGATAGATCCCACATTCATACAACCAGTAGGACCCGTCTACATCAAAATAAAACGTTCATAAAGCAACGAGGCTGATGCAACAGATCAGAACGTTTAGCTTGTTGATAAAGGGCAATATGGAAGTCTTTATAAAATAACTGCTTCCGCTTTTGTATGGTGGGATTTTGACGAGGCTACTTTGAAGCAAGGTAAGACATGCCTCATAATATGAAGTAAAACTTTCAGGTTTCAAACAATGAAGTATATGTTTTCAAAATGCCTGCTGCCTCCAACTCATTGCAAAGTGGTGGGTGACACGCTGAAGCCTGTCTACTGTTTCCTATGCACTGGAATGGTGGATGGGAAACGGGCTTTAATTACCAGTTGAGAAATACAAATACAAATCTCTTTTTAATTGTGGTCATTCAAACAGTTTTTAACACACAATTGTATTCAGGATAGTTGTGCAATGATTGGGCTTATAGAAGCACGTTTCACTCCAGCAGCAACAAGCTGTTTGAGGAGCTGTAGCAGCAGCTCTCGTGCTGTCGGACAGATTTTCTGCTCAAACTAGGTTCTGTATCTGTTTGCTGTGTAAAAAGCGGCAAGTTAATTCCACTAAATTATGCAAATTAACCTTTTAGATGGTACTGGTACTGTATATATGACTGTTCTCTTTACATTGCATCGTATCTATCTATATTTGGAGTGCAGTGTGAGCGTTGAAAGGAGTCACCTAAGGACATGAGCTCTATGGGTGGGTTTCAATAGTCTTCACCCTGTCTCCTCTCCTTCTGGTCTGATCTGAAAACACAGCATTTGTCAAAGTGAAGTAAATCAATGTAATATGTATAAAATCCAATCAGGTGTCTGCAAGATTCTAAAATGGATTAGATATAACAAATTCCTCTTCATTCTACACACAATACCCCATAATGACACAGCGAAAAACAGGTTTTTATAATTTTTCACAAATGTATTAAAAAAAAGAAAAACAGAAATATCTTATTTAAATAAGTATTCAGACCCTTTGCTATCATATTCGAAATTGAGCTCAGGTGCATCCTGTTTCCATGAATCATTTTTGAGATGTTTCTACAACTTGATTGGAGTCCACCTGTTGTAAATTCAATTGCTTGGACAGGATTTGTAAAGACACACCTGTCTATATAAGGTCCCATAGTTGACAGTGCATGTCAGAGGAAAAACCAAGCCATGAGGTCGAAGGAATTGTCCATAGAGCTCAGAGACAAGAATGTGTCGAGGAGCAGATCTGGGGAAGGGCACCTAAACATTTCTGCAGGATTGAAGGTCCCCAAGAACACAGTGGCCTCCATCATTCTTAAATGGAAGAAGTTTGGAACCACCAAGACTCTTCCTAAAGCTGGCCGCCCGGCCAAACTGAGCAACCGGGGGAGAAGGGCCTTGGTCAGGGAGGTGACCAAGAACCCAATGGTCATTCTGACAGTTCCTCTGTGGAGATGCGAGAACCTTCCAGAAGGACAACCATCTCTCTAAATCAGGCCTTTATGGTAGAGTGGCCAGACAGAAGCCACTCCTCAGTAAAAGGAACATGACAGCATGCTTGTAGTTTGCCTAAAGGCACCTGAAGGACTCAGACCATGAGAAACAAGATTCTCTGGTCTGATGAATCCAAGATTGAACTCTTTGGCCTGAATGCCAAGCGTCACGTCTGAAGGAAACCCGGCTCCATCTCTACGGTGAAGCATGGTGGTGGCAACATCATGCTGTGGGGATATTTTTCAGCGACAGGGACTGGGAGACATGTCAGGATCAAGGGAAAGATGAACGGAGCACACTACAGAGAGATTCTTGATGAAAACCTGCTCCAGAGTACTCAGGACCTCATACTGGGGCAAAGGTTCACCTTCCAACAAGACAACGAACCTAAGCACACAGCCAAGACGACGCCGGAGTGTCCTTGAAGGGCCCAGCCGGAGCAAGGACTTGATCCCGATCTGACATCTCCGGAGAGACCTGAAATTAGCTGTGCAGCGACGCTCCTCTTCTAACCTGACAGAGCTTGAGAGGATCTGCAGAGAAGAACGGGATAAACTCTCCAAATACAGGTTTGCGAAGCTTGTGGCGTCATACCCAAGAAGACTCAAGGCTGTAATCGCTGCCAAAGGTGCTTCAACAAAGTACTGAGTAAAGGGTCTGAATAGTTATAAATGTCATATTTCCGTTTATTACTTTTTATACATTTGCAAAAATGTCTAAAAACCTATTTTGCTTTGTCGTTATGGGGTATTGTGTGTAGATTGAAGAGGGGAAATAACTATTTAATCAATTTTAGAATTAGGCTATAAAGTAACAAAAAAAAGTCAAGGGGTCTGAATACTTTCCGAATGCACTGTATATCTGGGAAACTGGCCCCAAGAGCTTTGCTTATGTGTCCTTAGATGACTTCTCTCACATATCTTGTTTAGACTATTGAAACCCACCCACCCCCATGATACCTTTCTCTCCCCGTCTCCTCTCCCCCTTTAGCGGTCCCAACAGTAAGCAGCGAGCACCGCGTCATGTGAGCACCGCGTCGACCCTAAAGCCTTGACCTCTCACCGCTGACCCCGTGAGGTCACAGATGGTGACTTCCTCCTCCTTCCTCCATCCGGGTCTTCAACAACAGTCAGTGAGCAGTGTGTTGTTGGTGTGTGTGTTATGTTCCGGCTGAACGCTCCAGCGGCACCCTGACCACCTCCTAACACCACCCACTGCCTTGGGCATGCCTCAGGTACACCACAGATCTCTGTATATTCTGTGCCGTACTAAGAGTCGTTTTTTAGCGGTTTTATTTGAGTGAAGGTGATAAAATTGCTTTCCAACTTGAATATTGATATTAATTGACTGTCTAAATATCTTGTCCTGTAATAATACATGTACAACAGAGATTGCGATTCTGATACTGATTACAGACAATATATTTAGACAGAAGTTCTATTCTGTTTGTAATGATGCTAGTGACAATGGTAGCTCAGCAGAGTAATGTGTGTGTGTGTGTATCCTATAGCCGGGCATGAATGGGATGGAGCCTGCGTTTGGCGAGGCGTATGGGAGCCGTGGCTGTCTCCTCAGCCCCTACCCCCTGGCTGTCTCCCCTCTAGGGGGCAGGACCCAATATGACCAGGTAACTAACTCACTAACTGCTTGTAACTGCTTCTAAGGTCCAGGTGTCTGACACATGAACATGTGTTTATTATGTGTCTTGTCCTTGTAATCTGCTCTACTACCACACTGCCTGGACTGCATGTTATTACACTGTTATTACTATGTTCTATCAGTGTTAACCGACACACCTGTTGTTTATTATGGTGATGTCACCACAGAGCTGCAGTGAGCAAGACTCTATTTCTATGTCTGTAACATAGATCAATGTAAAGTAACGGCACATTCTAACCATTTCAACAATGAACAATGCTCTTCTCCCTCACTCCCCTCCTTTCCACCCCTCTCCTTACCTCCCTCCTCCCCACCCCTCTCCTTACCTCCCTCCTCCCCACCCCTATCTCTCCCTCCCTCCCTCCCTCCCTCCCTCCCTCCCTCCCTCCCTCCCTCCCTCCCTCCCTCACCACCCCTCTCCTTACCTCCCTCCTCCCCACCCCTCTCCTTACCTCCCTCCTCCCCACCCCTATCTCTCCCTCCCTCCCTCCCTCCCTCCCTCCCTCCCTCCCTCCCTCCCTCCCTCCCTCCCTCGCTCCCTCGCTCCCTCCCTCACCACCCCTCTCCTTACCTCCCTCCTCCCCACCCCTCTCCTTACCTCCCTCCTCCCCACCCCTCTCCTTACCTCCCCACCCCTCCCCTCCTCCCCACCCCTCTCCTTACCTCCCTCCTCCCCACCCCTCTCCGTACCTCCCTCCCTACTTACCTCAGAGCGTGCTCCTGATGCTGGGCTCTCCAGCGACGCCGCGGAAACGGCCCTTCGAGTTGCTAAGCGACCTGGTGGACGACGGGGGCTTCGGCGAGGAGCTGCACGTGGAGCGCTGGGACGTGTCGGCGCTGGATGACATCACGCGGTACACCAAGCTGGGCCTTGGGGGGGAGCTAGCGAGCACCGAGGACGCCGTGCTGATGGGCCGTTGGAGCGGGACCCGGGAGGAAGAGGAGGAGGAGGAGAGGAGGAAGAGGAAGGCACAGGCCATAGCTCAGCAGCAGACATCACATGTAACCACGATGATGGTAACACATCTCCACGGAAACGGCATCACGATGACCCCCGACCCCTGTCTAGGCCACGCCCAGAGAGGCAGGGTGGTCAGAGAGGAGGTGGGACTTGATGTTACCATGGCGATGGAAAGGGTGACAGAAAAAGGAGGACAGGATGGGGGGATGAGGGTTCCTACGGTGGAGGTGTACCAGGTGGCAGAGGAGGAGGAGGTTGCCGCAGCTGTGTTGGCAGCGGCGGAAGCCGTTGCCGCAGTGACGGAGAAGTCTGGGATTCTTCCGGGGGGGTCAGTGTTGGAACACAACTACTCTCTGACCCAGGGGGGGGATAGACCCTCGCCCTCCAGCCCCAGCTCTGAGACAGAGACAGAAGTAGAGGGGCAGGAAGAGGGAGAGAGGGAGGAGGAGGAGGAGGAGGAGAGGGAAGAGCAAGAAGAGGTATTGGTGGAGGAGGAAGAGGAGGAGGAGGAAGGGGAGGACGGAGCAGGGGATGAGACTGCGGTGGAAGCAGAACTGTCCAGCTCATCAGAAACAGAATTTGGTGAGTTCTGGATTCTGGAGTGCTGGGGTTCTGGAGTTTATGATGTGATCTGGAATGTCTCAGAGCTTTGATATGACCTATTTAGTCATAGCTATGTCACTTTTTCTACTCTATTTTCTTCTGAGTATATTCTGTTATTCCTGCAAATTTGAAAAGTTTTGGTTGAGCCAATCTCAGCCATTTGATATCAGACAAGACAGAGTGACTGATATGTGTTCATGAAACATCACTCTGCCTTGTTTTGGTGTCTGTTGTCACACTCCTATTGTTGTATGGTGTGTGTGTTTGTCTGGCGGAGTGTGTGTGTGTGTTTGTCTGGCGGAGTGTGTGTGTGTGTTTGGTGGAGTGTGTGTGTGTGTTTGGTGGAGTGTGTGTGTGTTTGTCTGGCGGAGTGTGTGTGTTTGTCTGGTGGAGTGTGTGTGTGTTTGTCTGGTGGAGTGTGTGTGTGTTTGTCTGGTGGAGTGGGTGTGTTTGTCTGGTGGAGTGTGTGTGTGTTTGTCTGGTGGAGTGTGTGTGTGTTTGTCTGGTGGAGTGTGTGTGTGTTTGTCTGGTGGAGTGTGTGTGTTTGTCTGGTGGAGTGTGTGTGTTTGTCTGGTGGAGTGTGTGTTTGTCTGGTGGAGTGTGTGTTTGTCTGGTGGAGTGTGTGTTTGTCTGGTGGAGTGTGTGTTTGTCTGGTGGAGTGTGTGTTTGTCTGGTGGAGTGTGTGTTTGTGTGTTTGTCTGGTGGAGTGTGTGTTTGTCTGGTGGAGTGTGTGTTTGTCTGGCGGAGTGTGTGTTTGTCTGGTGGAGTGTGTGTTTGTGTGTTTGTCTGGCGGAGTGTGTGTTTGTCTGGCGGAGTGTGTGTTTGTCTGGCGGAGTGTGTGTTTGTCTGGCGGAGTGTGTGTTTGTCTGGCGGAGTGTGTGTTTGTCTGGCGGAGTGTGTGTTTGTCTGGCGGAGTGTGTGTTTGTCTGGCGGAGTGTGTGTTTGTCTGGCGGAGTGTGTGTTTGTCTGGCGGAGTGTGTGTTTGTCTGGCGGAGTGTGTGTTTGTCTGGCGGAGTGTGTGTTTGTCTGGTGGAGTGTGTGTGTGTGTGTGTTTGTCTGGTGGAGTGTGTGTTTGTCTGGTGGAGTGTGTGTTTGTGTGTTTGTCTGGCGGAGTGTGTGTGTGTGTTTGGTGGAGTGTGTGTGTGTGTTTGGTGGAGTGTGTGTGTGTTTGTCTGGCGGAGTGTGTGTGTTTGTCTGGTGGAGTGTGTGTGTGTTTGTCTGGTGGAGTGTGTGTGTGTTTGTCTGGTGGAGTGGGTGTGTTTGTCTGGTGGAGTGTGTGTGTGTTTGTCTGGTGGAGTGTGTGTGTGTTTGTCTGGCGGAGTGTGTGTTTGTCTGGTGGAGTGTGTGTTTGTCTGGTGGAGTGTGTGTGTGTTTGTCTGGCGGAGTGTGTGTTTGTCTGGTGGAGTGTGTGTTTGTGTGTTTGTCTGGCGGAGTGTGTGTTTGTCTGGCGGAGTGTGTGTTTGTCTGGTGGAGTGTGTGTTTGTCTGGTGGAGTGTGTGTTTGTCTGGTGGAGTGTGTGTTTGTCTGGTGGAGTGTGTGTGTGTTTGTCTGGCGGAGTGTGTGTTTGTCTGGTGGAGTGTGTGTTTGTGTGTTTGTCTGGCGGAGTGTGTGTTTGTCTGGCGGAGTGTGTGTTTGTCTGGTGGAGTGTGTGTTTGTCTGGTGGAGTGTGTGTTTGTCTGGTGGAGTGTGTGTGTGTTTGTCTGGTGGAGTGTGTGTGTGTTTGTCTGGTGGAGTGTGTGTGTGTTTGTCTGGTGGAGTGTGTGTGTTTGTCTGGCGGAGTGTGTGTTTGTCTGGCGGAGTGTGTGTTTGTCTGGTGGAGTGTGTGTGTGTTTGTCTGGTGGAGTGTGTGTGTGTTTGTCTGGTGGAGTGTGTGTGTGTTTGTCTGGTGGAGTGTGTGTGTGTTTGTCTGGTGGAGTGAGTGTGTGTTTGTCTGGCGGAGTGTGTGTTTGTCTGGCGGAGTGTGTGTTTGTCTGGCGGAGTGTGTGTGTGTGTGTGTTTGTCTGGTGGAGTGTGTGTTTGTCTGGTGGAGTGTGTGTTTGTGTGTTTGTCTGGCGGAGTGTGTGTGTGTGTTTGGTGGAGTGTGTGTGTGTGTTTGGTGGAGTGTGTGTGTGTTTGTCTGGCGGAGTGTGTGTGTTTGTCTGGTGGAGTGTGTGTGTGTTTGTCTGGTGGAGTGTGTGTGTGTTTGTCTGGTGGAGTGGGTGTGTTTGTCTGGTGGAGTGTGTGTGTGTTTGTCTGGCGGAGTGTGTGTTTGTCTGGTGGAGTGTGTGTTTGTCTGGTGGAGTGTGTGTGTGTTTGTCTGGCGGAGTGTGTGTTTGTCTGGTGGAGTGTGTGTTTGTGTGTTTGTCTGGCGGAGTGTGTGTTTGTCTGGCGGAGTGTGTGTTTGTCTGGTGGAGTGTGTGTTTGTCTGGTGGAGTGTGTGTTTGTCTGGTGGAGTGTGTGTTTGTCTGGTGGAGTGTGTGTGTGTTTGTCTGGCGGAGTGTGTGTTTGTCTGGTGGAGTGT